>NC_052311.1:31752347-31849847 GCF_016432855.1 Salvelinus namaycush
GTTAAAGTAAGGGTTAAGAACATCTTTGCACTGCTGGATTTGAACTTGCAATCTTTGAAATCAGATGCTTACACCCATCTGCCGTCCACATCCACAACACCCTAGCAAAACCGAAACCTACTTTAAGGTAAGAGCACTGTTGCCCCTTGTGACCGGTTTCCACCTCATCTCCCGACGTCCCTAGACATGGATGAACGTCGAATACTGAACTGTATCATGGGTGACCTGGCTGCTCTATCAATGCCACCTCTCAAGTACTGTGGAAGATTCATGGTACATACACGCGCAAATGCACACGCAAATGCACACAAATGCACACTCACGCATGGTGTGAGTGCATGACTTAAGCCTGACATGGTGCAGGTTTGATGCCTGGTCATGTAACCTTTCAGAGGCACAATGAACACCTGTCCCAGTGCTCATATGGGATGGTAATCCATGCAAACACATGGGGGACTCCTGTCTGACCTCAGCAAGGACACTAGCATTCTCACAGAGAAAAGAGAGGGGAGAGGTGAGGAGAGAGGGACACACAGAGAGTCACACATAGAGAGATGAGAGAGACCGAGAGAGAGAGAGAGAGAGAGACAGGAGACAGGAGAGAGAGAGAGAGAGAGAGACAGGAGAGAGAGAGAGAGAGAGAGAGAGAGAGAGAGAGAAGCCTTGATCTCCCTGCAGCCCTCAGCTGATGTTTCCACACAGTTTCACAAGCTATTGTGAAAAGGGAAACTCAGACGCAAGCTGCCCAGTGACGCAAGCCTACCAGAGAAGCTAAAAAACGTTTATGCTCTCTTCAGGCAAGCAACACTGAAGCATGCATGAGAGCACAGGCTGTTCAGGATGACTGTGTGATAACGCTCTCGGTAGCCGATGTGAGCAAGACCTTTAAATAGGTCAACATTCACAAAGCCGCGGGGCCAGACGGATTAACTCTCTGGGATATGTGGGACGGTAGCGTCCCACTTGGCCAAAAGCCAGAAAAAATGTAGTGCGCCAAATTCAAATATATTACTATAAAAATCAATCTTTCATGAAATCACACATGAAAGACACCAAATTAAAGCTACACATGTTGTGAATCCAGCCAACATGTCTGATTTCAAAAAGGATTTACGGGGAAAGCACACCAAACAATTTTGTTAGCTCAGTACATAGCCACAGAAAAACACAGCCATGAGAAATACTCATCATAAACTTTGATGAAAGATACATGTTTTACATATAATTAAAGATACACTTGTTCTTAATGCAACCGCTGTGTCAGATTTAAAAAAAACTTTACGTAAAAAGCACACCATGCAATAATCTGAGACGGCACTCAGATAAAAACAACATTTCTCCGCCATGTTGGAGTCAACAGAAATACGAAATTACATCATAAATATTCCCTTACCTTTGACCATCTTCATCAGAATGCACTCCCAGGAATCCTAGTTCCACAATAAATTGTTGTTTTGTTCGATAATGTCCATTACTTATGTCTAAGTAGCTACTTTTGCTAGCATGTTTAGTGCACATGTCCAAACGCTCGCGCAGATGCAGGCAAACTCAGATGAAAACTTCAAAAAGTTATATAACAGGTCGAATAAACTGGTCAAACTAAGTAGAGAATCAATCTTCAGGATGTTGTTATCATATATATCCAATAACGTTCCAACCGGAGCATTCCATCATGTCTGTAGAAGTTATGGAACGCAAGTCGATATCATGAGGAAAGCACGTGACCAGGAACTGGCATTCTGCCAGACCAATGACTGAAACACCTCCCATCCGGCCCCACATCACACTAGAGGCTTCATTCCACGTTCTACAGACTGTTGACATCTAGTGGAATGTGTAGGAAGTGAAAACAGATCTATATCTCACACGTAACCGAATCAGCGATGAGTTGAACATTGACCAGTCTCAGAATTCTCACCCTCTGTTTGGATTTTTTCTCAGGTTTTTGCCTGCCATATGAGTTCTGTTATACTCACAGACGTCATTCAAACAGTTTTAGAAACTTCAGAGTGTTTTATATCCAATAGAAATAATAATATGCATATATTAGCATCTGGGACAGAGTAGGAGGCAGTTCACTATGGGCATGCAATTCATCCAAAAGTGAAAACGCTGCCCCCTATCATAAAGAAGTTAACAGGATGTGTACTCAAAGCATGCGCGGACCAACTGGCAAGTGTCTTCACTGACATTTTCAACCTTTCCCTGACCGAGTCTGTAATACCTACATGTTTCAAGCAGACCACCATAGTCCCTGTGCCCAAGGAAGCGAAGGTAACCTGCCTAAATGACTACCGCCCCGTAGCACTCGTAGCACTCACGTTTGGTTCCGGGAGGTGCTGTTGATGGCTCACATCAACAGCATTCTCCCGGATACCCTAGACCCACTCCACTCCAATTCGCATACAGCCCCAACAGATCCACAGATGACGCAATCTCAATTGCACTCCACACTGCCCTTTCCCACCTGGACAAAAGGAACACATATGTGAGAATGCTGTTCAATGCTGTTCAACACCGTAGTGCCCACGAAGCTCATCACTAAGCTAAGGACCTTGGGACTAATCACCTCCCTCTGCAACTGGATCCTGGACTTCCTGACGTGCCGACCCCAGGTGATAAGGGTAGACAACAACAAGTCTGCCCTGCTGATCCTCAACACTGGGGCCCCTCAGGGGTGCATGCTTTGTCCCCTCCTGTAGTCCCTGTTCACCCACGACTACGTGGCCAAACATGACTGCAACCCCATCATTACGTTTAATGACGACAAAACAGTGGTAGGCCTGAACACCGACAACAATGAGACAGCCAATATGGGAGGTCAGAGAACTGGCTGTGTGGTGAGGGGACAACAACCTCTCCCTCAATGTGAGCAAGAGAAAGGAGCTGATCGTGGACTACAGGAAAAGGCGGGCCGTACAGGCCCCCATTAACATCGACGGGCTGTAGTGAAGCGGGTAGAGAGTTTCAAGTTCCTTGGTGTCCACATTACCAACTAACTATCATGGTACAAACACACCAAGACAGTCGTGAAGAGGGCATGACAAAGCCTTTTCCCCCTCAGGAGACAACATTTGGCATGGGAAAAGATTTGGCATGGGTCCCCAGATCATCAAAAAGTTCTACAGCTGCACCATTGAGAGCATCCTGACCGGTTGCATCATCGCCTGGTATGGAAACTGCTCGGCATCTGACAGTAAGGCGATACAGAGGGTAGTGCATACGGCCCAGTACATCACTGGGGCCAAGCTTACTGCAATCCAGGACCTATATAATAGGTGTGTAAGAGGAAAGCTCATAAAATTGTCAGAGACTCCAGTCACCCAAGTCATAGACTGTTTTCTCTGCTACCGCACAGCAAGCGGTACCGGAGCGCCAAGTCTAGGACCAAAAGGCTCCTTAACAGCTTCTTCTCCCAAGCCATAAGACCGCTGAACAATTAATCAAATTGCCACCGGACTATTTACATTGACACCCCCCCACCATTTGTTTTGTACTGCTGCTACTCACTGTTTATTATCTATGCATTGTCACTTCACCCCTACCTACATGTATAAATTACCTCAACTAACCTGTTCCCCCGCACACTGACTCAGTACCGGTACCCCCTGTATATAGCCTCGTTATTGTTATTTTATTGTGTTACTTTTTATTATATTTTATTTTTGTTATTTTGGTAAATATTTTCTTAACACTTCTTGTACTGCACTGCTGGTTAAGGGCTTTTAAGGAATCATTTCACGGTAAGGTGAACACTTGTTGTATTCGGCGCATGTGACAAATAAAGTTTGATTTGATTTGATGTGATATTGTTCTGTTTTTACTAAGCCGTATATGAAAGGAACAAACAGGCAAAGGACGATGCAGCATCTCATCCACAGCCTGTCAAACCCACACACATACTAACCCCTTCACCTGCCGCCAATTAAAACATCACAGAATCACACATCAATACAACATGACTTTGACAGAACAAATTTTTCGACATAACTGGTTGTAACTGGTTTCTATTTCTCTATCACAAAAGCTGTTTGCACATGTACAGACGATGAACATGTAATTCCCTGCCCCCTGTCAAGCGCAGCTCTAGCTATAATAACCTAAACAAACACACAACGGTCTGGGAGAAGGATATTAGCGGTGTCTCCCTCCCTTCCTCCCTCACAGCTTCTCCAAGTGTACTTTTCAAGGTGCGGGGCTTGGGTATCTCCATGGCAACAGCGAAGCAACCAAGAACAGAGGAGGGGTGGGGAGTGTAGGGGGGGGTGTATGGGGGGGGGGGGGGGGGGGGGTGGGCGGGCGGGCAGGCGGGCGGGTGGCAGACGGGGCTGCTGGGTAGGGTTTGGAACATTGTGACATTTCCCAGCAATGCCACGAACAGCTAGAGCCAAGGAAAGGGCTGGGCTCACTTCACAAGGAGTGTGTCTGTGTGTGTGTGTGTGAGTGCCTTCCTGCCTGCGTGCGTGCGTGCGTGTGTGTGTGTGTGTGTGTGGGAGAGGCTGAGGGCGATTCTACAAAGCCTTGAGGGCCTTCATGTGATGTACTGTAAATACCTGGTGAAAGATCTCCGCTCTCTCTCTCACACACACAGACACAAACACAGGTGCAGTGTCTCTGTTAGTATTGCGAGGACCTCCAGGTGTTATTGGGCTGTTTTTACCTGCATGCACCCACACTGGCCCAGATATACAGTATCTCACCCTATCCATTTATCTCTCTCTCTCTCTCTCCCATTTTTCTAACTTTCTCTGCCTGCTCTGCCTTTCTCCATATCATACAATCCCATATTTCTCTCTCTCGTTCTCTCTCTTTTTTTGCCACACCGCAGGCAGTAGGTGGTAATGAGTTGACAGCCCAATCGTATAACGGATAATGAAGCCGGATGTAACACAGGTGCATGAACTCACTGTGTGAGAGGAGAAAGGAGAGAGACAAGACCACACTGCACAGGCAACCTTGCAGAGCAGAGGTCACAATACACAAATGTAAAACAAAGCTCAAACATGGAACTCACTTTTCTTTTCTTCTCTTTTCTTGTACTTGACTTAATTTCCAAAACGTTTTAAAAGTTAAGATGTGGCAAGGTTCTGTATACCACGATGAAAGAGGATGCCTAAAGACTGGACATGAAACGTAAGATGCTTTATATTTGCCTTCAGTTGTGCTTTATCATTCCCCTCCCGACCTTAGCCTTTTAGTTCCGTCTGCCGCCACGCAAGGCGATGTTGCACCACTGCTTATTCTGACTCCGGACGCTCACTGGATATTCAAAGTTTATGCAAGCTTTTAAGAATGGTGCACAGTGTTGGCGGCGTGACCAGTGAAACGTGCACTCCAAACATAATTGATTCGGGAGAATAGTTTAAAGTTATAAAACAACTTTTCCCACTATTAAATTACTATTTCTCGGGTGGAAGGGGAAAGGTTGGTCATTTTCTCAGATTTTCCTCCCATTTATTTAAGCTGTCATGAACTGTCAATCAGTCGCAGCACGCCCAATGTTTTCAGAACTATCCTCATCTACCTCGCGCCTCCCTGCGTGAGTACAGTCAGAGAAATGTGTGGGCGCGCGTGTATGTGTCTGTAGAGTCGGGGAGTTGTCAGAGCGCAGAGGCAAGGAGCAGGAGCGAGAGAGAGAGAAAGAGTGTGTGTGAGCGAGTGAGATTGAGAAAGCGAGAGAGAGACAGAGAGAGGGAGGGGGTGAGCGAGAGAGAGAGAGAGAGAGAGAGCGTTCTCTCCCGGTGCACTTGGCAGTTAGTTGCGGGCTGCTGTGCTGTTGCTGTCGTGGCGGTGTGGCTAGTCGCGGGGAACTTTAGCACACTGGAGCCCGAAGTCCCACTCTCTCACCTGCGCAGTTCGGAGCTGCCATGGGTCTCGCGCCTGGATTGACTATCTTAATCATTCTGTCGGCCTTTCTGCACACGAGTGGCCTATATATCGCCAGTAGCGTAGGTACGTAAACGTGGGACTGTTTATGTTTACAATATTTTGCTGTTTCTATACGCTGGGGTTCAATTGGGTAGACGCAACCTTCTGCGCGCCCAACATAGTAGCCTGGGCTGTAGGCTGCAGCTACTGTATATACACACCCTAAAAACGTCCCTTTTCAACTTTGGTTTAGTGGATGGATCAAGGTTAGTGGATCAAGGTTCCCGATACTTTTCCTGGAGATTGTTCTCTCTATGTGCTGTGTCAGGGCAGGCAGTGTTGTTAAGTGTGCGTTTCTCTCTCTCTCCTCTCCTCATCCTGCTCCTGACGCGGGCTGGCGGTTTAGCATTTCGGACAGTCAGGGCAGGGGAATTCACTTTGGCTGTGTAAGGATGCAAGGATAGGTTTGTTGTCGGCGTTTGCCATGGGGTAACCTTATGTGATTAGGTGGAGATAGAAGCTATCGATTTGGTCACAAGAAGAGAAGGGTCGGATGTTCTCGATTACAAATTAACATCTAATTATCATCTAATACATTAGAGAAAAATAATAGTCCTAATAACAATAATAATAAACATTGCAGAATAATAACATTGCACAGTTTACGCTTAGTATCGATATCGCACAAATCTTTTGCAGAAAACTTTTATTTAGTGACCATGGGGAAATTATATAGACTGTCAAAACATGTTGGGCTCTGTTATCATGGAATCAGACATGGAATCAGATTGATAAAATCTTGCAGGAATCAAGTATGTGGTGCACCTCACCCTCGCCTGCTTATTTGCACCGCTATTAAATGATGATCTCGGTTACACTCATTATAGCCCAGTGATTAAAACAAAACACCATAATATCTATCATCTGTTTTAAGATATGTGTTTAGATAATAATAATGCAAGTGATATTGAGAAGGACAGCGGAGAGTCGTTAGTGTCACTGATGTGATCTGGTGCTGTGGCTTTGAATAGAGAGTAGTGATATGTGGGCGAGGCGCAGCGTTCTGTCACTAGCGCCACGGAGGGAGCATCTCTCTCACGCGTCTAAAAGCTGCCTCCGAGGGAGGTGTCACTGTCAGTGTCACAGTTATACTGCGGTGCGTCGCCAAGAAAACGGCCTACAGTGCATTAAGACCTGATTATGGGGAAGTAATAAGGATGGCGATGGCAATAGGCTAAAATACATTGTATTAATTAGGCGGCACGTCTCTCCAAATGTTAACTCCATTGTAACCAGACTTCCCACAGCAAAACAAGCTGACTCTCTTTCATCTGCTTGCTCTGCCCTCACATTTAGCCTCACATTTAAGTGTTTCACCATTTTCTTTTCAGGACAACCATGGCTACGAGTGGAATATAAAAATGTACATAAACAGTTGCATTCATGAGTGTTATTGACAAAGGTCAATAAAAAAATGTGGTCAGCCAATCAAAAACCTGATAAAAAAATGAAAGTATATGAATGGTGAAAGTATGGATTTTGTTTGCTCATTGGGAAATTAATATCCTACTAGTCAGTGTCAACTTAGAGTTTGTGACAGCAACTATGTGAACTTATTACTGTCCTGGGATTTCCTATGATCTTCTATGGAGAACCCCTTACCTTCGACTCTTGTGTGGCTTATGAGTGTCATAGAGCAAACCACACACAGCCCATCAAGGAGGTGGGGTTGAATCTGGGTTCAGGGGTGGGGGTGTGTATGTTTGTGTGTCTCTGTGTTGGGTAGGCTTATCTGTTTGAAGTCCATGCATATTTTCTCTGTGATCAAGAAGGGATGCAATTAGGAATGGAACATGACATCTCTAACATAACCCCTCCCCTTTTCCCTAATTCTCTTTCCCAACTCGGCCTATCTCTCTCTGTCTAATTTTCTTATTCTCTCTCATTCCTGCCCTTTCCCATCCTTCTCATCTCTCCCTTCTCCATCCCCTCCTCATCTCCCCCTTATCCTCCCTCTGCATTCCTCTCTCACCTCTTCTCTCCTTCTTCTCCTCTCCCATCCTATCTCTCCCACTAACCTCTCTCCTCCTCTTCTCTCTTCTCCTCTGCTCTCCCTCACCACCATCCACCTATCCCCCTGTCCTTCTCCCTCTCTCCCTCCCCCTCTCCCTGCCTCCACCTGTCCCACTTGTCCCTCTACACCCTCTCCCCCCACCACCCTTTTCTCCCTCATTCCCTATCCACCTGTCCCTCTCCCCTCGCTCCCCTCCTCCAACCTCCAGACTCCCTGCAGCATGTCCTGGGGGAGTATGGACTGGTGAGGCCCGTGAGCGTGGACGCAGACGGCCGCTTCCTGTCCCACGCCGTGTCGGCCGGCCGGCCGGGGGTAGGGGCGGGGCAGCCCCATAGGCGCTGGAGGAGGGAGACCGGAGAGAACGGGGGAGGAGGAGGCGGAGGAGATGAAGAAAGAGAGGAAATGTACGAGGAGGATGGAGGGCCCCGACACAGACAGCTTTACTACAACGTCACCGTCTTCGGCCGGGAGTTCCACCTGCGTCTGCGGCACAACGCGCGACTGGTGGCCCCCGGAGCCAAGATGGAGTGGCACGATGATAACGACAGCAACGGGACAGCCACGCGCTCCGAGCCACTGCAGGGAGACTGTTTCTACGTGGGTGACGTCACAGACACGCCCGGAGCCACCGTAGCAATCAGCAACTGCGACGGCCTGGTGAGTTTGGGTTGTTTGGGTTACTGTCGAGAATGTCTGTGTCCGCTGTGAACAGCGCCCATCTAACTGTCTCTTAGCACTGTTTCAGTTCTGTACTGAGTTTGACATTCGTCCCGCTCAAGTTGACTGCGCTGTATAGAATTTCCTGTGCGGTTCTTATTGCTAATTGGTGGCGCTTTATCGAGCTCTGTGCTTTATGGAAATCTAGCTCATTTGACTGGATGCATTGTATTGGTGATATTTCTGTTTTTCAAATCTGTTTTTGTCTGTTCGGGACTGTGTAAGGATGTTTTTCTCATATTTGATGGCCCGGAAGGCTTGTGGTGTGAGGTTATGAGTCGCCATTCCTATCCCAATCTTTAGATTGTGCGTGCTTATGTGTCAACAACTGCGAGAGGGAGAGAGAGAGAGAGAGAGCGAGAGAGAGAGAGAGGAGCCATGTCCGAGTTTCCATAGGAACGCCCAGTGCGTAGACAGAGAGAGAGAGACAGAGAGAGAGAGGAAGAGAGAGAGCGAGAGAGAGAGAGATGGAGAGAGAGAGCGGGAGGGAAACAGAGAGAGAGAGACAGACAGAAACAGACACGCAGAGACAGAGAGAGAGAGGGGAAAGAGAAAGAACTCTACTGTGTAACCCCTTGACTTCTCTCTGGTGACTCAGCATGTTTCCTGGTTGACCCCAGGGTCCAGAGGTCATGGAGGGGTCATGTTGCTATTTTGTTGATGCTCCTACGTGTGTAGTAGCTGAGTTGTGTTCTACTTGACTCCACTTTCCACTCAGTCGAAGTCAGAGAGAGGTGACGCAGTAGTCTGAAGTTTGTTATACAGATGTCATTTGATATATTGAAAGAGGCTATGTGATTTACTTGAGTGTGTTTATTGAAATGATCAAATCAAAAGATTAAGAGTTAGTTGTATTTCTGTTGTCAATGCAATGTTGGGTAGGTATTTTGAAGACTAAATCGACTGAGCGATGGGTTTGAGATCTCATGCATGGATATTTGGTCTGTGTGTTTGTCTCGGGGGGTGGAGGAGAGGGAGGCCCCGATGACCTGCATTTTTTGGTCTCTGTGGGACTGTGTATGTGTGTTTGACCTGCCTGCGGAGAAGAGAGGAGGAGAAGAGGAGGACAGGACCCCTCCTCTCAGGGAATAAGAAGAGGAGAAGGGAGGGAAAGAAGAGAAGGGAGGAGAGGATGTTCCTTCATTAGACCATTGTTCATTAGTCGACAGCCAACAACTGGAGCCGTTTAGAGCTGAGTACACTGGGGACCCTTTGACCAGCTGAGAGAGCAGGCACCCAGCCAGCAGCCACACAGCAGCCAGACAGCCAGCCAGTAGCCAGCCAATATACTGCCAGCATGGGCACAAGGGGCAGGCCCTACACCACCTCTCCACTCTGCTCTGGCCTGCCCCCAGCTCACTGCCTGGCCACTAGCCACAATCCAGAGAGAGGGAAAGGGAGAGAGAAAAAGAGAGAAAGGGAGAGTGAGGAGATGGGAATGAAGGGAGTGGCAGAGAGGAGAGGGGTGAAGGAAAAGACAGGGAGAGAGAAAAAGAGACAGAAGGGGAGCAAAAGCGGAGTGTAGAGAAACCAAGAGACAAGGAGAGAGACGGGGAGAGAGGGAGAATGAGAGCAAGGGTGGTGTGGAAAAATGAATGGTCTTTGAGGTGAATTGGTGTCTTGTGAAGAAAGAGTATGTGATCAACTGGTGAGGTCTTGTTGCGTAGTTGAGGAGAGGCAGCACAGTGGGGAAAAGGGCGTTGGAGATGGTGGTCATGTGGTGGTGGGGTAAAGGAAAATTTAATTACAGCATGACTGTAGTATGCCCCCTCCCTCAGACTCCCCCACATGTGAGAGAGAATTGGTTTTAGTGGAAGAATTTCAGTACAGAAATCCTAACCTAAACTTACCTAACCTAGCCTCTTGGAATATTTTATACATGTGTGTGTGTGTGTGTGTGTGTGTGTGTGTGTGTGTGTGTGTGTGTGTGTGTGTGTGTGTGTGTGTGTGTGTGTGTGTGTGTGTGTGTGTGTGTGTGTGTGTGTGTGTGTGTGTGTGTGTGTGTGTTTATAAACCTCGTCCCACTAATGGCTTTCCCCCTGGCCTAGCATACTCGGTCAAAGCTACAGAAGCTGTTCCGAAGTGTGTGTGTGTCATTCTCTGCTCTCCTGTATGCATTAGAAAGACAGCCGGGCTGGAGAAAGAGAGAGAGGGGGAGAGAGAGTGTGTGTGTGTGTGTGTGTGTGTGTGTGTGTGTGTGTGTGTGTGTGTGTGTGTGTGTGTGTGTGTGTGTGTGTGTGTGTGTGTGTGTGTGTGTGTGTGTGTGTGTGTGTGTGTTTATAAACCTCGTCCCACTAATGGCTTTCCCCCTGGCCTAGCATACTCGGTCAAAGCTACAGAAGCTGTTCCGAAGTGTGTGTGTGTCATTCTCTGCTCTCCTGTATGCATTAGAAAGACAGCCGGGCTGGAGAAAGAGAGAGAGGGGGAGAGAGAGTGTGTGTGTGTGTGTGTGTGTGTGTGTGTGTGTGTGTGTGTGTGTGTGTGTGTGTGTGTGTGTGTGTGTGTGTGTGTGTGTGTTTGGGGATTTTTCCGTAGCAGAGGGAGAGAGAGAGAGCAAAAGATCGAGAGAGAGAGAGAGAGAGAGAGAGCGAGAGAGAGAGAGAGAGAGAGAGAGAGAGAGAGAGAGAGAGAGAGAGAGAGAGAGAGAGAGAGAGAGAGAGAGGGAGAGATGTGTGGAATGTACAGTAGAGTGTGTTAGCCCAGAGGACAAGAGAGGAAAGGCAGTTCCTGCTGTTCTTCTGTTTCCTGACACCACTGTCCTCCTCCTCCTAGCCCAGACCACAGACAGAGAGAGGGGGATAGTGGGAGGAGGAAGAGAAAGAGGAGGGAAAGGGAGAGAGAGAGGAGGGAGGGAATGGGAAAGGGAAAGGGAGAGAGAGAAGGAGAGATAAACAGAGCTAGAAAGAGATCTGTATAAACTTGAACTGATTGCTTGATCCCAACACATGGACTGTACATAAATATGTGTTGTACTGTAAACTATTAAACAAAATAGCAGTCTTCATAAAGACATAGATTCTCACAGCCATCTAAACTTACATTCCAGATGGACCAGGCTTGAGATAATCAGAGGGTGCAGCCAAATGATAGGGTGGCATTGTGTTGCCGTGGGAACATAGTCAGACAGGTATACAGGTATGGATTCAGCCAATAGGAAGGCCCGGAGAGGGAGTGAGGGAGTACTTCATTGGCTGGAACTGGAAGCTGGGCAGAGAGCATAAAATCACATATAGAACTGATGATTTATGAGATCTCTATGGGTCCCAGGCCTTTCTCTAATGTACGTCTCAATCTAACAATCAGACAGACAGAAAGACAGATTGACAAAGGGATGGACGGGTGGTGGATGGCAGACCTGTCATCATCCCTGCTAACCTTTAGAAACAGGTGGGAGAACACCTGGACAGCAGAGACATGTATTACACACACACACACACACACACACACACACACACACACACACACACACACACACACACACACACACACACACACACACACACACACACACACACACACACACACACACACACACACACACACACACACTGTCTCCAGCATATGGCAGATACATGCATGGTGAAACAAGTGTTGAGCTCAATTCAGAATTGAGAATGCCTCAAATTCTAATTCAATTGTTGAATTGGAATTGAATTTGAATTGAAGTAGTCAACAGGTTGTGATGACTTGAGTTAATTATATTGAGAGCATGTATTTGCTGAATGAATATATAGTGCAATGAATGATTTATTTGGCCACTTTTGTGTAAGGTTTTGCCGAAAGAGTTTTGAATATTGAAACATGTGTGGAAACAGGTGAATAGTGTTTACGGTTATGGGAAATGTATGTGTGTTTTTGGGAATGATGTAAGGCTATGGGTTTTTGTGCTACATGGACCAGTTTTTGTGCTTAAGCAATCGAGAAAAACTGCAAAGGGAATATAATTTAATTCAGTGAAATGAAATGAAACTCAATTGCCTCTTCTATTCAATATTAGGTGTAGTCTATAGAAATATACAGGTAACAGCCAAAATGAAGGAAACACCAACATAACACCATCTTAATAGGGTGTGGGGGCACCACGAGCCTGAACAGCTTCAATGCACCTTGGCATACATTCTTCAAGGAGGGACGCGACACCATTCTTCCCTGAAAAATTCAATAATTTTATGTTTTGTTGATGGAGGTGGAAAACTGTCTCAGGCGCCGCTACAGAATCTCCCGGAGGTTTCCCATCGGCTTGAGATCTGGTGACTGAGAGTGCCATGGCATATGGTTTAAATCGTTTCCATGCTCATCAGACCATTCAGTTACCACTCGTGACCTGTGGCTGGGTCCATAGTCATCCTATGGGGGCATAGCCATGGTAGCAAATATAAGGGCCTGCCCAGCATTTTTATACAGTACATGACCCAAAGCATGATGGGATGTTAATTGCTTAATTTACTCAGGAACCAGACCTGTGTGGAAGAACCTGCTTTCAACATACTTTGTATCCCTCATTTGTGACTCGTCTCAGGAAACTTGGCGTACGTCGCGCGTCACTACTTCACAGGAGCGTCATTTGAGCGTAATAATTTTTTTAACTCATCAAAACAGAATAACTATTAAAGAAACATATGCATAACCGTGGTAGCAATTGAAAGAGAACAGTTTGGAGATTACGGGTAAATTATTGGACCAAAGGTGAGGACACGTGAGTTCACCTGACACAAGACCGAATCCAAACATTACCCTGTTGATATGATGTGCACTTTACATGTACTGTACGTTTCACATCATTTGTCCATAACGTAATTTGAAAATACTCTGGATACATTCAGTAACACAATAAGAATATTCATTGACATTTTGGAGTATGTGCAAGATTAGACAAAAACTATTACAAGGGCTTGAGTGAGAGGTCTAACGTGTGTCTCAACGTGGCCACACACCTCTCCAGACTGTGCACAGTTCCTAAATCATTTCAATGCCTTCAACTATAAGGTGCTTTTTGCTTTAGCTCTCTTAGCTTTGCCATTGAGGAACTGAAGCAAGCACACTTGTAGTTTTTTTGTATGGGAACACAGCCCTGTGTCCCCACCATCACACAGCCCTGTGTCCCCACCATCACACAGCCCTGTGTCCCCACCATCACACAATTACTGTTGTTTGTACAGGAACACAGCCCTGTGTCCCCACCATCACACAGCCCTGTGTCCCCACCATCACACAATAACTGTTGTTGTTTACGCAATCTAAAAACGTTCCATCATTTGAAGGCTTAATCTATTGCCAGCATGGTTAGCTGCAGTACATGATAAAATCTGATCTTACAGGGTTAGGCTTTCAAATGGCACTTCAGACAAAGAGATTGTAATTTTGATGCGCATAGAATGGAGACATGAGTGCATTCAAGTGTGTGTTCCGTGACTCATTTTCTTCACAATATGACAAACACTCTGTTCAGGACAACCCAGGGTATAACGCATGTCATCTTTGTAACTGTGGATCAAACATATTGATCATAAATGTTGAGACTTTATATAACATGAGTTTTCAACTATGGAAACGGTAAGTGCACATTTGGACTCACGGGTGTGCGGTTTGCTTGTATGACATCAAAGTGGTATTTATATATTATAATCTTCAACGACTCATCTTTCAGAACACATTTCCCTCAGTCAGGCAGCGACAAATGTGCAAACGTAGCCCCATTCGCTGGAGGGATGGGGGCATCTTCTTGTCGCGCTCGGTTCTCAAGTTTATAACGGCTGTCAGTCAACACCCATGCAGCGCTGTGAAGCAGAGCACCTAAGTTCCTATTAAGGCGCTTGTCAATGACACGGGATGACAGTGTCTGTGAATGGAAAGGGCTACAATTAAGGATAGAGGAAAACACAACCTGTATGTGGATATTCTTAGTAGAGGTCGACCGATTAATCGGCATGGCTGATTAATTAGGGCCGATTTCAAGTTTTCATAACAATCGGTAATCGGCATTTTTGGACACCGATTATGGCCGATTACATTGCACTCCACGAGGAAACTGCATGGCAGGCTGACCACCTGTTACGCGAGTGCAGCAAGGAGCCAAGGTAAGTTGCTAGCTAACATTAAATTTATCTTATAAAAAACAATCAATCTTCACATAATCACTAGTTAACTACACATGGTTTATGATATTACTAGGTTAACTAGCTTGTCCTGCATTGCATATAATCAATGCGGTGCCTGTTAATTTATCATCGAATCACAGCGTACTTTGCCAAACGGGGGATGATTTAACAAAAGTGCATTCGCGAAAAAGCACAATCGTTGCATGAATGTACCTAACCATAAACATCAATGCCTTTCTTAAAATCAATACACAGAAGTATATATTTTTAAACCTGCATATTTAGTTAAAATAAATTAATGTTAGCAGGCAATATTAACTAGGGAAATTGTGCCACTTCTCTTGCGTTCATTGCATGCAGAGTTAGGGTATATGCAACAGCGAACTAATTTGCCAGAATTTTACATAAATATGACATAACATTGAAGGTTGTGCAATGTAACAGCAATATTTAGACTTGCGGTTGCCGCCCATTCTATAAAATATGGGACGGTTCCGTATTTCACTGAAAGAATAAACATTTGTTTTCGAAATGGTAGTTTCCGGATTTGACCATATTATTGACCAACGGCTCGTATTTCTGTGTTCATTATATTATAATTAAGTCTATGATTTGATAGAGCAGTCTGACTGAGCGGTGGTAGGCAGCAGCAGGCTCGTAAGCATTCATTCAAACTTTACTGTGTTTGCCAGCAACTCTTAGCAATGCTGCTTCACTGCTTCACAGCGCTGTTTATAACTTCAAGCCAATCAACTCCTGAGATTAGGCTGGCAATACTAAAGGGCCTATTAGAACATCCAATAGTCAAAGGTACTGTTGAAGTCAGATGTTTACATACACTTAGGTTGGAGTCATTAAAACTAGTTTTTCAACAACTCCACAAATTTCTTGCTAACAAACTACAGTTTTGGCAAGTCGGTTAGGACATCTACTTTGTGCATGACACAAGTAATTTTTCCAACAATTGTTTACAGACAGATTATTTCACTTATAATTCACTGTATCACAATTCCAGTGGGTCAGAAGTTTACATACACTAAGTTGACTGTGCCTTTAAACAGCTTGGAAAATTCCAGAACATGATGTCATGGCTTTAGAAGCTTCTGATAGGCTAATTGTCATCATTTGAGTCAATTGGAGGTGTATCTGTGGATCTATTTCAAGGCCTACCTTCAAACTCAGTGCCTCTTTGCTTGACATCATGGGAAAATCAAAGAAATCAGCCAAGACCTCCACAAGTCTGGTTCATCCTTGGGAGCAATTTCCAAACGCCTGAAGGTACCACGTTCATCTGTACAAACAATAATACGCAAGTATAAACACCATGGGACCATGCAGCCGTCATACCGCTCAGGAAGGAGACGCGTTCTGTCTCCTAGAGATGAACGTACTTTGGTGCCTAAAGTGCAAATCAATCCCAGAACAACAGCAAAGGACCTTGTGAAGATGCTGGATGAAACAGGCACAAACGTATCTAATATCCACAGTAAAACGAGTCCTATATCGACATAACCTGAAAGGCCGCTCAGCAAGGAAGAAGCCACTGTTCCAAAACCACCATAAAAAAGACAGACTACGGTTTGCAACTGCACATGGGGACAAAGATTGTACTTTTTGGAGAAATGAAACAAAAATAGAACTGTTTGGTCATAATGACCATCGTTATGTTTGGAGGAAAAAGGGGGATGCTTGCAAGCCGAAGAACACCATCCCAACCGTGAAGCACGGGGATGGCAACATCATGTGGTGGGGGTCCTTTGCTGCAGGAGGGACTGGGTCACTTCACAAAATAGATGGCATCATGCGGGAGGAAAATTATGTGGATATATTGAAGCAACATCTCAAGACATCAGTCAGGAAGTTAAAGCTTGGTCGCAAATGGGTCTTCCAAATGGACAATGACCCCAAGCATACTTCCAAAGTTGTGGCAAAATGCCTTAAGGACAACAAAGTCAATGTATTGGCATGGCCATCACAAAGCCCTGACCTCAATCCAATAGAAAATTTGTGGGCAGGCCTGAAAAAGCGTGTGCGAGCAAGGAGGCCTACAAACCTGACTCAGTTACACCAGGTCTGTCAGGAGTAATGGGACACAATTCACCCAACCTATTGTGGGAAGCTTGTGGAAGGCTACCCGAAACGTTTGACCCAAGTTAACTTCTCTAGTGTACGTGGGACGGTAGCGTCCCACCTGGCCAACATCCAGTGAAATTGCAGAGCGCCAATTTCAAAAACAGAATTACTCATTATAAAAATTCATAAAACATACAAGTGTTATACATCGGCTTAAAGATGAACTTCTTGTTTATCCAACCGCTGTGTCAGATTTCAAAAAGGCTTTACGGCGAAGGCATGCCATGCGATCATCTGAGAACAGCGCCCAGCAGACAAATCATTACAAACAGTTACTAGCCAAGTAGAGTAGTTACAAAAGTCAGAAACAGCGATAAAATGAATCACTTACCTTTGATGATCTTCATATGGTTGCACTCACAAGACTCCCAGTTTCACAATAAATGTTTGTTTTGTTCAATAAAGTCCCTTTTTATATCCAAAAACCTCTGTTTTGTTGGTGTGTTTTGTTCAGTAATCCACAGGCTCAAAGGCAGTCTCAACAGGCAGACGAAAAATCAGAAAAGTATCAGTAAAGTTCGTAGAAACATGTCAAACGATGTTTATAATCAATCCTCAGGTTGTTGTTAGTCATAATAATCAATAATATTTCAACCGGACAATAGCTTCGTCAATAGCTTCGAAACAAGAAAGGTGCGCTCTCGGTCGCTCGCAGAAAACAGCTCTGGGGACTTTCCCAGACCACTCATTCAGATTGGTCTTACTGCCTCATTGTTCAGAATACAAGCCTGAAACATTTTCTAAAGACTGTTGACATCTAGTGGAAGCCATAGGAAGTGCAATTTGAGTCCTAAGTCATTGGAATCTGTATAGGCAGTCAATGGAAAACTACAAACATTAAAAAATTCCACTTCCTGGATGGATTTTTCTCAGGTTCGCCTGCCATATCAGTTATGCTATACTCACAGACATTATTTTAACAGTTTTGGAAACTTTAGAGTGTTTTCTATCCAAATCTACCAATTATATGCATATCCTAGCTTCTGGGCCTGAGAAACAGGCAGTTTACTTTTGGCACTCTTTTCATCCGGAGGTGAAAATAGTGCCCCCTACCCTAGTGAGGTTAACCAATTTAAAGGCGATGCTACCAAATACTAATTGAGTGTATGTAAACTTCTGACCCACTGGGAATGTGATGACAGAAATAAATAATTCTCTCTACTATTATTATGACATTTCACATTCTTAAATAAAGTAGTGATCCTAACTGACCTAAGACAGGGAATTGTTACTGGGATTAAATGTCAGGAATTGTGAAAAACTGAGTTTAAATGTATTTGGCTAAGGTGTATGTAAACTTCCAACTTCAACTTTATATGAAATACAAATGGTATAGAGAGAAATAGTCGACGCGTCATAATTCCTAATTCCTAATTCCTACTACAACCTAAAACTTCTTAACTTTTCACGCCTCTCAACCCCGGATCCGGGATCACCCCCCACCCCCCCCACACTGATTAGCATCGCTAGCATAGCTTCACAATTAAATAGTAGCATCTAAATATCATTAAATCACAAGTCCAAGACACCAAATGAAAGATACAGATCTTGTGAATAAAGCCACCATTTCAGATTTTTAAAATGTTTTACAGGGAAGACAAAATATGTAAATCTATTAGCTAACCACGTTAGCAAAAGACACCACTTTTCTAACTCCATCAGTTTCTTACTCCATCAGGTGCTATCACCAATTCGACCAAATAAAGATATAAATAGCCACTAACCAAGAAAAAACTTCATCAGATGATAGTCTGATAACATATTTATTGTATAGCATAGGTTTTGTTAGAAAAATGTGCATATTTCAGGTATAAATCATAGTTTGCCATTGCAGCCACCATCACAAATCTCCCCAAAGCGACTAGAATTACTACAGAGAGCAACGTGTATTACCAATTTACTCATCATAAAACATTTCTTAAAAATACACAGCTCACAGCAATGGAAAGACACAGATCTTGTGAATTCAGACAATATTTCAGATTTTCTAAGTGTTTTACAGCGAAAACACAATAAATCGTTATATTAGCATACCACATATGCAAACGTTACCCGAGCATTGATTCAAGCCAAAGAGAGCGATATCGTTATCATCGCCAAAATATATTAATTTTTTCACTAACCTTCTCAGAATTCTTCCGATGACACTCCTGTAACATCATATTACAACATACATATAGAGTTTGTTCGAAAATGTGCATATTTAGCCACAAAAATCGTGGTTATACAATGAGAATATTAGCAAAACTGGTCTGAAAATGTCGGGCGCCATCTTTGAGAGTGATCTAGCCTAATCGATAACTAATCATAAACTTGACTAAAAAATACAGGGTTGACAGGAATCGAAAGACAAATTAGTTCTTAATGCAATCGCTGAATTACATTTCTAAAATTATCCTTACTGTGCAATACAAGGTTCGCCAAGCGAAGCTATACCAAAAAAAATGGCGGAATATGCGTTTAACATTTTTCTACAGAACAACGATTTATCATCTTAAATATTTCTTACTATGAGCTGATCTTCCATCAGAATCTTGGGCAATGTATCCTTTCTCCGGTCTAATCGTCTTTTGGTCGAAAGATGTCCTCTTGTCCGTCGAAATGGCCACTAACGTTCGACCGGTACTGGAAACGTGCCCGGCGCTTCAAAGTGCATCACAAAGAAATGCCTCAAAATCGCACTAAACGGATATAAATTGCTATAAAACGGTTTAAATTAACTACCTTATGATGTTTTTAACACCTATAACGAGTAAAAACATGACCGGCGATATATAAGTGGCTAAACCAAAGCTTGGAAAGAGAGCCAGTCCGACGTCCTTCGTGCGTCAGGCGCAGCAGGAAAAGAAAGCCACTTCCGCCTTGTGCTCTTTTATACAGGCCCTGATTGCGCAATCGACTCCATTCAAATTGTCACCTCTTACTGACATCTAGAGGAAGGCGTGGGCAGTGTTTGTATCCTCATAGCATTTACAGGGACTTTAAAACTGACCTGGGACCAGAGGCCAAGATTTCTGAAATCTCACTCCCTGTCAGGAAAAGTGCTGTAGAATGAGTTCTGTTCCACTCAGAGACATAATTCAAACGGCTATAGAAACTAGAGAGTGTTTTCTATCCAATAATAACAATAATATGCATATTGTACGAGCAAGAATTGAGTACTAGGCAGTTTAATCTGTAGACCAAATTATGCTAATGCGAAACAGCACCCCCTATAGTGGCAAGAAGTTAACTGGGAATATTGAAGAACTGGGATATTGAACCACCAGCTTTCATATGTTCTCAAGTTCTGAGCGAGGAACTTAAATGTTAGCTTTTTTACATGGCACATATTGCACTTTTACTTTCTTCACCAACTCTGTGTTTTTGCATTATTTAAACCAAATTGAGCATGTTTCGTTATTTATTTAAGACTAAATAGATTTTATTTATGTATTATATTAAGTTCAAATAAAAGTGTACATTGTTCATTCAGTTTTGTTGTAATTGTCATTATTGCAAATAATAATAATAATCGGTATCGGTATCGGCGTTGAAAAATCATAATCGGTCGACCTCTAATTCTTAGTTATTATATTTCCTTAATCACTTCAATTCTGTTCAATATGGGGAAAATACTACATTTCCCAGCGTGCATTAGTTTAACCTTCAAGTTGTTCCTCAAGATGCCTGAGGCCCTCAAAAAGAAGCCCAAAAAATTAAATGGTTGACGCCTGCTCATGTGGAGTTCGGCGCGAGATGACCATTAGACCCGATTACGTATTTCTGTGAATGCGCTTAGCTAGCCAACGTCGCCATGACATCACCTACAAGTTTGATCTGGGATTTCTATTGGAGACGCAGTTTTAAGCCTATCTTCATACTCTTATGTCTTTGACTAAGGTTTCCAGAGATATATATCCTTTGATAGACGTATATCCTTTGGTATCTGGAAGTGTGACCTGTCAGATTCAATAAAACTCATGTTCTGTGACTGAGTGGGATTTCTCTGAATTGCACTGAATTAAATTCTACTTCCTGTCACTCAAACTCAAATTCTATATCCTGTGGGGTGTGGCCAATTCAATTCGAATTTCAACTAAATTCCAAAATTCTGAGTTGAGAGATGTATGGTGATCACAGAGTTTTTCCCTCTCTCTTTAATCTTTTCTCTCCCTCGCCTGTAGTCATGGTTATGAGTGACAGGCGCTGTCTCGGGTTAAACCTGTCATGTTGCCTAGACGCCCCTGCTCTTTTTTTAAATCTCTCTCTCTCTTTCTGTCTCCCCCTCGTGCCCCCCCATCTCTCTCTTCCCCTTCCCTCTTGTTCTCTCTCCATCTTCCACCTCTGTTTCTCGCTCCTTACCCCCCCCCCCCCCCCCCCCCCCCCCCTTTCCCTTGGCCACTAGCGGTAAAGACAGGGGGATAGCTCTCCTAATGATGCTATTAAAAGTGCCAGGGAGGAGAGGAGAGGCAGACTGCTTTTGTTTCTCGACACCCACAGATTCAGACCTAGATTACATCCCTCACTCAGAGAGAGAGAGAGAGAGAGACAGAGATAGAGAGACAGAGAAAGAGAGAGAGACAGGGAAAGAGACGAAGAAAGAGAAAGAGGCAGAGAATGAGACAGAGAACGAGAAAGAGACCGAGACAGGCAGGCTGACAGGCAGACCGACCAATAGGTCCACATGGCTCCTTTAGCAGGCTGTCTTCTCTTGTTATAGTGCTGTTCTATTCCCTAGTTAAGAGTTGCTCACACAAGTGGGGTTGTAGGTGAAGGGTGTTGCTCTCTGTCTCCTTTCTATGGAGGATGAACTGTTATGTTAGAAGCAGCACAGTGGGTTGTTTATAACATAACGATGTTAGACACAGGTGTTGCGTTTCATAGCCCGTAGATTCTGAGGTTGTGTCTGTGTGTGTGTGTGTGTGTGTGTGTGTGTGTGTGTGTGTGTGTGTGTGTGTGTGTGTGTGTGTGTGTGTGTGTGTGTGTGTGTGTGTGTGTGTGTGTGTGTGTGTGTGTGTGTGTGTGTGTGTGTAGGTGTGTGAGTATGTGTGTTATTAGTGCACAGCATGAGCTGCCAGATGCTCATGTTATTTTGGTATTTGCGTTGAAAATACTATTTTGTAACCGCCTCGGAATTCAGAAACAAGCGCAAAAGCTAAAGGCATTTACAGGTGTTCCAAATGGATGGTTCTAGATCCGATCGCATTTGCCAAGGTCCCAAACAATAGCTTTTAGCTTTTTGTAATGTTATTCTTAGACGCTCTAAAAGTTGTGGTTACACATTCATTCACAGTGTTTTCTCACCATTCTTACCAGTTAAATACTATGCCTTTATATGTCTACAAATACAATCTGCCAGAGCGTCATTCTAAATAAGAGTTTGTTCTAATTTCACCTGTCTTGTAAAATAAAGGTGTGCAGAGACTTTTGCCTGTTTCTCCAGCTTTGCCTTTTGCCTCCAGCACCTTCACAAATCAGCTTTGGGTGTGTGGTCGATTCTGCCTATTATGGTAAAATAAATGAAATAAATATTTAAATGGTTAGCTATGGAGTATTCTGCATTTAGTTCCATAGGATGACACATTCTCCTGGATGGCTGTGCCTATCACGGTCACTCTTGTTGCCGTGTAACAGAGGAGAGATACTCTACACTACAGTGTATACAGAGCTACCGTACTGTACAGTCCTCCCCATCCCGCTCTAGTATCACATGTCAGCTGAGGATTTAACCATCTCAGTTTACAGCCAAGCCAGTCACATCAGGCAGGCATGGCAGTGTTGAGGCTGGGGCCTGATGATCACAATAATAAACTCCTACTAAGTGAAAATGACATGGCCATTTAACCCAGACAGCCCTGTAACACACACAGTCATTACATCTAAATTACATAGCCACAGAAAACCATTCAGCCAGCCAAGAAGGGGTGTGGGGGCTTGGGCCTCTCTATAGGCCTCTCTATAGTGTGTTTTTCATTTACCCACTGAGCCAGGGTCAGACGATGAGAAGCTCTTCACTGTAATCAGCTGAAATTGAAATGATGACATCAATTACAGCGCATCACCACAGCTGTTATTGACCCCGGTCGTCCCTGAGTGGTGGAGAGAGGAGGGGCCGCAGGGGCTGCAGGGAGAGTAGGGTGCAGGAGCACTGAGGCTGGCTGGATACGAATTAGCGAGAAAGAGAGAGACTCTGATTGCAGATTCCATCGTGCAGCGTACCCCACTCAAACTCACAATTACTAAATCTAGGGCTAATATCAAGCAGCCAGCCGGTAGGGACGCTCTCACAGAGGTAAGCCACTGCTACGGTAACCAGCTCAGAGCACAGCAGACTTTTAACACAGCTGTGATTACTGCCTGCCTCTCACTTCACCTACTGGACTTAAGCTATTTCCCTGTCTGTCTGTCTGTCTGTCTGTCTGTCTGTCTGTCTGTCTGTCTGTCTGTCTGTCTGTCTGTCTGTCTGTCTGTCTGTCTCTCTGTCTCTCTCTGTCTCTCTCTGTCTCTCTCTGTCTCTCTCTGTCTCTCTCTGTCTCTCTCTGTCTCTCTCTGTCTCTCTCTCTCTCTCTCTCTCTCTCTCTCTCTCTCTCTCTCTCTCTCTCTCTCTCTCTCTCTCTCTCTCTCTCTCTCTCTCATAAACAATAACAAATGGTAGTAAATAATAATACAAAATTAAATCCCAAAATAACAACAATATACACTCTCTCTCCTTTTCTCCCTCTATCTCACTCTCTTGCTCTCTCTCTCGCTGTCTCTCTCTCTCGCTGTCTCTATGTGATCCCGTCTTCTCCCTATCACTCTCTCTCTCTCTCTTCCATTCAAAAACTGCTGGCACAGTGTGCTGGGAGAATCTGAGCGTGAGGAATAGGGTTCCCCAAAGAAAATATATCTGTGATGTCACAATGAGGACAGTGGTGTGATCTGGACATGGAACAATGGAATGTATATGTGCCATCATAAAGGCCACAAGAAGAACAGTTTTTAACATGTCACAATGAGCACAGAATCTTGCTGAGATGTCACAAAAACACCTGATCAATTTGTTTTAATACATTCAGGCACATTTCCTTGGAAGCTGTATAAGCAACAGTCAGCTTGGCAGTCAATCAATCCATCAGTCCTCAGGCCATGGGGCCACGTAGCTAATTGATGCTAGCGACATCAGCATTTTCCGACAGACGGGCAGAAAGGCAGAAGGAGAGGACAGCGTTTTCTAGACCAGCACTAGAACAGGAAGAAACATCCTCTTAACAAGCCTCCTGTCTGTCTGTCTGTCTCTCCGTCTGTCTGTCTGTCTGTCTGTCTGTCTGTCTGTCTGTCTGTCTGTCTGTCTGTCTGTCTGTCTGTCTGTCTGTCTGTCTGTCTGTCTGTCTGTCTGTCTGTGTCACGTTCCTGACCTTGTTTTCCTTTTGTATAGTTGTGTTTAGTGGGTCAGGACGTGAGCTGGGTGGGCAGTCTGTGTTGTTTGTTCTATGTTAAGTGTCAGTGTTAATTGACCTTGTATGGCTCTCAATCAGAGGCAGGTGGTTGACGTTTTCCTCTGATTGAGAACCATATATAGGTAGGTTGTTTCACATTGTTTGTTGTGGGTGGTTGTCTTCCGTGTCTGTATGTCTACCACCCGGGACTGTTTCGTTTTTGTCGTTCGTGTATGTAGTCTGTTCCTGTTCGTGCGTTCTTCGTATATTGTAAGTTCTCAAGTCCAGGTCTGTCTACATCGTTTATTTGTTTTGTAGTTTGTTGAAGTGTTTTCGTGTTTCGTCCTTACTTTAATAAACTTCATTATGTCATATAACAACGCTGCGCTTTGGTCCAATCCCTACTCCTCCTCTTCGGACGAAGAGGAGGAGAACGACCGTTACAGTCTGTCTGTCTGTCTGTCTGTCTGTCTGTCTGTCTGTCTGTCTGTCTGTCTGTCTGTCTGTCTGTCTGTCTGTCTGTCTGTCTGTCTGTCTGTCTGTCTGTCTGTCTGTCTGTCTGTCTGTCTTTCTGTTCCCACCAGCACCGTCTCTCCTGTGAACGAGGTGGTAGCTGCTTTACCTCAGAGCTGAGAGACAGGTGTCTTTGTACTCGCAAACCCTCTGTAGTGTGGAGTTTTCCCAGAGCCCTTTGTGTAGGGGTGTGTTTGTAATCTTCACAAGCAGAATACATAAGAGAAGGGAGGGAGAGAGGCAGGGAAAGAGCAGAATAAAGAAGGAGGGAACCTCTATGTACCCAACCAGAGCCTCAACAATAACAACAACAACATTACTGGCAACACCTGCTCATAACACAGTTAGAAAGTAATGCTTGTATAACTCTGGTAGTATGACAGACATAAACCCTTATTGGCCCCTATCTAGGAAGGCTCCCTCAAGCTGAAGAGCACTGGGGTGGACCAATAGTCCCTTTAGCACAGGGCAAGTGTATATTTTCCGGGGAGTATCGTTAGATCCTTCTCCTTTCCGGTCTCACTAAATAGGGATGGTGGAAGTGCATTTGAAAGTATGTGTATATTTTGTAAAATGTGTCCTATTTGTTGTTCCCTTTAGTTGGTTGAATGTTTTGGGTATCTGTTTCCTGGGAGTTTGCTGTCTGTGTATCCGTCTGGTCTTTCTGTCAGTCTATCGCTCTGTCTGAGTGAGGAGGAGCTCAGCTTCGGATGCAGCCAGGCATTGAAGTACCAGACATCACACTCTATTACACACATCCTACTGGCCACCCCTCAGAGCCTGGTTCCTCTCTAGGTTTCTACCTAGGTTCCTGTCTTGCTAGGGAGTTTTGTCTAGCCACCATACTTCTACATCTGCATTGCTTGCTCTCTGTGGTTTTAGGCTGGGTTTGTGTACATGTAAAAAGGGCTTTGTAAATATATTTGATTTGATCCACACCTTCGTCCTCCGTAGTATGTGGCCCAATTTTTGGGGTTTCAAATATATCCGTTTGAATTGGATTAGGGCTCTTCCAAATGTGTTATTTTGGGGATCTTTGTATTTGCAGGGAGGAGGCCTGTCTCTCTATGACGATGCATAAGAGCGAATTCCATGTGGCTGCTGTCTGAAAGACAAAGAACAAGACAATTCATCTGATACTTAGATGTTTGTGATTGATAGCCTGTCGAACTGTACAGTACGAGGGAGCTTTAGAAATGACTTGGCAATGACACAGCAAGTATCATAATCCCCTTTCGGAGCTACTTTACATTGTGACGTTGCTGTAAGATGACCTTGCCATTAGTACCTTGTATGAATCCATGTCTGGGTAAAATACCATTGAGGCATCACTGTTACACTCACACCTTGACTCAAGGCCAGGCCATTAGCACCTTATCATCGGTCACAGTGGTAGGCCTTCATCTGCTGTACAGTAGCAAGAGGAGAGAAAGAAATGACTAGAAATACAATTTTAGAGTGAGTTTAGATGACGGGATAGAAATCGATGCTGTCGTGTTCGTGTGTGTTTATATGTCTATATTGCATGTGTGCTGTCCCCGATACCCCCACTGTGCCGATGTGGCGCACAGTACGATGTGTCAGGTCAGCTCATGAGTGTGTGTGTGTGTGTGCGTGTGTGTGTGACGTCATCAGAGCGCAGGACAGAGTGTATGCTTCGCCAGCTCCTCTTACTGCTCGTGGAAACAGGACGTCTGAGAGAGGGGAAGTGGAGGGAGAATAAAGATAAAGGGAAAGAAGAGGGAGAGATGGCGAAAGGGAGAGAGGTGGAGACATTGTCCTTGCGTCTATAAGATCAATACACCAAGTGGTGTTATGACTCTTGTTACCCCCCCCCCCCCCCCCAGAAACTGTAGATCTATAGAGTACACACACCACCCACACTCACGCACATAGATTTTTTTGGGACGATGTGGTCTGAAAATATTGCTCTGCAACACAAAGAGAAATGATTTCTCCTTTTCTAATCCTTTCTGTGTGACACACTGGGGAGAAGGGGACTTATTGTCAGCCTGTTTTGTTATCGCCATAGTTAATCTCTAATCCTCTCTCTACCCCCTTTAGAGGCTCCACTAGCTCTGTGGTGTCCCTGTAATCCTCTAACACTGTCCTGCTCTGACCAGGGGAACTGGACTGAGTGTAGGGCAAGGCCACTGCATTGAGACAGAAAGGGTTGGTGGGACAGAGGCCATGTTACAGTAGATATTAAAACAGTGTCGGTAGAGTTTGTTTCCCCCTCCTTTCCCCTCCCTGTGGCAGCAGCTTGGAGGCAATAGCTAGCAGCAGCGGTTTTGTATGTTGACTTTGATGCCAATGCAATGTGACAGGACTTTCCTGAAGTATTTTTGCTCCTGTGTGAAAGCACGGAGTTAGTATCCGCCCTCTTCTATCTCTCTAACTCTGCCTGGGGGGGGAAAGCACTCTTGGCAAAAACCTTATTCACTTTTCCTCTGCGTGTCTACCTACCTATGCAGTATACCTTTTTCTATCCATTTACTTCTCTCTTTTCCAATCAACATTTTCTCCGTCTCTTTCTTCCACTCAATAGTCTCTCTTTCTCTCCACCTCCCTCCCTAACTCTCTCACCAATGTTGACTTCTCCCCGGTGGGTGTGGCCTGTAGTCATGGTTTTGAGTGACAGAAGCTGTCTCAGGTCATTCTGTCGTGTTGCCTAGCCATCCCTGCTCTTTTGTTGAGACTCTCTCTTTCTCTCTCTTTCTCTCCATCTCTTCATCCAACTCTCTGACAGTGCAATACAGCACAGAGGTCAAAGACCCAGCTGAGACACAAGCTGTTGCTGCCTGCCTGCCTGCTTGCCGTTACAGTGCCTATGATATGTATTCACCCCCTTTGTATTTCATTACATTTTATTGGGTTACAAAGTGGGATTCAAATCGATTTAATTGTAATTTTTTTATCAAAGATCGACACAAAATACTCTGTAATGTCTAAGTGGAAGAAAAATTATCTATATATTAATAGGAAAGTTGTGTACAGCAGTAGTTTATAGGATGAGCCTTGACTAGAATACAGTATATACAGTACATTCAAAAAGTATTCAGACCCCTTCCCTTTTTCCACATTTTGTTACGTTAACTTCTTGCCACTATAGGGGGTGCTGTTTCGCATTAGCATAATTTGCTCTCCAGATTAAACTGCCTAGTACTCAATTCTTGCTCGTACAATATGCATATTATTGTTATTATTGGATAGAAAACACTCTCTAGTTTCTATAGCCGTTTGAATTATGTCTCTGAGTGGAACAGAACTCATTCTACAGCACTTTTCCTGATAGGGAGTGAGATTTCAGAAATGTTGGCCTCTGGTCCCAGGTCAGTTTTAAAGTCCCTGTAAATCCTATGAGGATACAAACACTGCCCACGCCTTCCTCTAGATGTCAGTAAGTGGTGACAATTTGAATGGAGTCGATTGCGCAATCAGGGCCTGTATAAAACACCAAAGACCGGATGTACCGTTCTTTTGCTCCCTGCGCCTGACGCACGATGGACGTCGGACCTGCTTCTTTCCAAGCTGTTGTTTAGCCAGTAATATATGGCCGGTCATGTTTTTACTCGTTATAGGTGTTAAAAACATCATAAGGTAGTTAATTTAAACCGTTTTATAGCAATTTATATCCGTTTAGTGCGATTTTGAGGCATTTCTATGTGATGCACTTTGAAGCGCCGGGCACGTTTCGGGGTCCCGGTCGAACGTTAGTGGGCATTTCGACGGACAAGAGGACATCTTTCGACCAAAAGAAGATTAGACCCAAGAAAGGATACATTGCCCAAGATTCTGATGGAAGATCACCTCATAGTAAGAAATATTTAAGATGATAAATCGTTGTTCTGTCGAAAAATGTTAAACGCATATTCCGCCATTTTGTTTGGTATAGCTTCGCTTGGCGAACCCTGTATTGCACAGTAAGGATAATTTTAGAAATGTAATTCAGCGATTGCATTAAGAACTAATTTGTCTTTCGATAGCTGTCCAACTTATATTTTTTTAGTCAAGTTTATGAATAGTTATCCATGAGACAAGATCACTGTGAAAGATGGCGCCCGACATTTTCAGGCTAGTTTTGCTAGTATTGTCATTGTATAACCACGTTTTTTTGTGGCTAAATATGCACATTTTCGAACAAACTCTATATGTATGTTGTAATATGATGTTACAGGAGTGTCATCGGAAGAATTCTGAGAAGGTTAGTGAAAAAATTAATATATTTTGGCGATGATAACGATATCGCTCTCTTTGGCTTGAATCAATGCTCGGGTAACGTTTGCATATGTGGTATGCTAATATAACGATTTATTGTGTTTTCGCTGTAAAACACTTAGAAAATCTGAAATATTGTCTGAATTCACAAGATCTGTGTCTTTCCATTGCTGTGAGCTGTGTATTTTTAAGAAATGTTTTATGATTAGTAATTAGGTAATACACGTTGCTCTCTGTATTTATTCTAGTCGAGTTGTGATGGTGGGTGCAATTGTAAACTATGATTTATACCTGAAATATGCACATTTTTCTAACAAAACCTATCCTATACAATAAATATGTTATCAGACTGTCATCTGATGAGGTTTTTTCTTGGTTAGTGGCTATCAATATCTTTATTTGGCCGAATTGGTGATAGCACCTGATGGAGTAAGAAACTGATGGAGTTAGAAAAGTGGTGTCTTTTGCTAACGGGGTTAGCTAATAGATTTACATATTTTGTCTTCCCTGTAAAACATTTTAAAAATCTGAAATGGTGGCTTTATTCACAAGATCTGTATCTTTCATTTGGTGTCTTGGACTTGTGATTTAATGATATTTAGATGCTACTATTTAATTGTGACGCTATGCTAGCGATGCTAATCAGTGTGGGGGGGGTGGGGGGTGATCCCGGATCCGGGGTTGAGGTTCGGTAAAAGTTAAGGCCTTATTCTAAAATGGATTAAATATAAAATGTTCCTAATCGATCTACACACAATACCCTATAATCTCAAAATGCAAACATGTTTTTAGAATTCAGATCCTTTGCTATTAGACTCGAAATTGAGCTCAGGTGCATCCTGTTTCCATTGATCATCCTTGAGATGATTCCACCTGTGGTAAATTCAATTGAAATGACATGATTTGGAAAGGCACACACCTGTCTATATAAGGTCCTACAGTTGACAGTGCATGTCAGAGCAAAAACCAAGCTATGAGGTCGAAGGAAATGTCCGTAGAGCTCCGAGACAGAATTATCTTGGCACAGATCTGGGGAAGGGTACCAACATTATTTTGCAGCATTGACGGTCCCCAAGAACACAGTGGCTTCCATCATTCTTAAATGAGCTGTCCGCCCGGCCAAACTGAGCAATCGTGGTTGAAGGGCCTTGGTCAGGGAGGTGACCAAGAACCCGATGGTCACTCTGACAGAGCTCCACAGTTCATCTGTGGAGATGAGAGAACCTTCCAGAAGGACAACCGTGTATGCAGCACTACACCAATCAGGCCTTTATGGTAGAGTGGCCAGACGGAAGCCACTCCTCAGTAAAAGGCACATGACAGCCTGCTTGGAGTTTGCCAAAAGGCACCTAAAGGACTCTCAGCCCATGAGAAACAAGATTGTCTGGTCTGATGAAACCAAGATTGTACTCTTTGGCCTGAATGCCAAGCGTCTCATCTGGAAGAAACCTGGCACCATCCCTACGGTGAAGCATGGTGGTGGCAACATCATGCTGTGAGTATTTTTTCCAGTGGAAGGGACTGGGAGACTAGTCAGGATCGAGGGAAAGATGAACGGAGCAAAGTACAGAGAGTTTCTTGATGAAAACCTGCTCCAGAGCACTCAAGACCTCATACTAGGGTGAAAGTTCACCTTCCAACGGGACAACGACCCTAAGCACACAGCCAAGACAACGCAGGAGTGGCTTGGGGACAAGTCTCTGAATGCACTTGTGTAGCCCAGCCAGAGCCCAGACTTGAACCTGATCGAACATCTCTGAAGAGACCTGAAAATAGCAGTGCAGCGATGCTCCCCATCCAACCTGACAGAGCTTGAGAGGATCTGCAGAGAAGAATGAAAGAAACTCAGGTGTGCCACGCATGTAGCGTCATACCCAAGAAGACTCGAGGCTGTAATCGCTGCAAAATGTGCTTCAACAAAGTATTGCGTAAAGGGTCTGAATACTTATGTAAATGTGATTATTCTGTTTTTTTTAAATAACAGAACGTCTGTAACGTAACAAAATATGGAAAAAGTAAAATGGTCTGAATACTTTCCGAATGCACTGTACATATGAAGTGGGTAAAACAGTATGTACAAATGTATGTACATAGGGTAGAAGTCTCTAAGTTGCAGGGTAGAGCACCCGTGGTAGCCAGCTAGTAATACCGAATAAGCTCAGGGCAGGGTACTGGGTGGAGGCCGGCTAGCGGTGACTATTTAATAGTCTGTTTTTCAGTCTCTCTGCCCCAGCTTTGATGCACCTGTACTCTCCGCCTTCTAGATGGACGCGGGGTGAACAGACCGTGTGTCACGGCCGTCGTAAGAAGTAGACCAAAGCGCAGCGTGGTGAGCGTACATATTCCTTTTAGTTAGGATGACGCCGACAAAAACAATAAACAATACAAAACAACCGTGAAGCTTAAGGGCTATGTGTCACAAACGAAGTCAACTTCCCACACTGAAAGGAGGGAAAAGGGCTACCTAAGTATGGTTCCCAATCAGAGACAACGATAGACAGCTGTCCCTGATTGAGAACCATACCCGGCCAAAACATAGAAATACAAAATCATAGAAAACAAAAACATAGAATGCCCACCTCAAATCACACCCTGACCAAACCAAATAGAGACATAAAAAGGCTCTCTAAGGTCAGGGCGTGACACCGTGGCTCGGGTGGCTGAGGTTCATGATGATTGTTTTGTCCTACCTGTGACACCGGGTACTGTAGATGTCCTGGAGGGCAGGCAGTGTGCCACAGGGGATGCGTTGGGATATCCGCTCCACCCTTTGGAGAGCCCTGCGGTTGCAATGGTGCATCTGTAGAAATTCGTAAGGGTCGAATTTGGACCGTTTCAGGCTCTCAGTTATGTGCACGTCGAGGAACTTGAAGCATTTCATCTTCTCCACTGCGGCCCCATCGATGTGGATGGGGGCTTGCTCTCTCTGCTGTCTCCTGAAGTCCACAATCAGCTCCTTCGTTTTGTTAACATTGAGGGAGAGGATAAACGTAAGGTTTTGCATTTATGCCAAAAAGTGTATTCCTTTGCCATGTTTTGTTTTGCAGTATTACTTTAGTCCCTTGTTGCATGTTTTGGAATATTTTTGTTCTGTATATTTTTAGTCTTCTTTTCACCCTGTCATTTAGGTAATTATTCCAGAGTCACTTCAATGCTAGGGGCGGCAGGTAGCCTAGTGGTTAGAGTGTTGGGCCAGTAACCAAAAGGTTGCTAGATTGAATCCCCGAGCTGACAAGTTATACATCTGTTGTTCTGAACAAGGCAGTTAACCTACTGTTCCTAGGCTGTTATTGTAAATAAGAATTTGTTCTTAACTGACTTGCCTAGTTAAATAAAGGTAAAAAATGCTGTTGATCCATCCTCAGTTTTCTCCCATCACAGACAATGAACTCTGTAGCTGTTTTATAATCACCAATGGCCTCATGGTGACATCCCTGAGCACTTTCCTTCCTGCCATTCAGCTCAGTTCAGAAGGAAGACTGTATCTTTGATGTGTCTGGGTGGTTTAATACATCATCCACTGCATAATTATTAACTTGGCCATGCTTAAAGAGATAATAAATGTCTGATTTTTATTATTACCCATCTACCAAACACTGTCCTTCTCTATGAGGCTTTTGAAATGCTCCCAGGTCTTTGCAGTTGAATCTGTGCTTGAAATGCAATACTTGACTGAGGGACCTTACAGACGTTGTATGTATGGGAGACAGAAGAAGGGGTAGTCACTCAAAAATCATGTCAACCCCTATGAGTCCATGTAACTTATTATGTGATTTGTTAAGCCACATTTTGCTCATGAACTAATTTAGGCTTGCCTAAAAAAGGGGGTGTGAATACTTAAGCAACAACTATATTTTAGATATTACATTTTTATTAATCATAAAAAAATACATAATTGTATTTTCACTTCTGAGTATTTTGTGTAGATCAATGACAAAATAATCACAATTACATCGATTTAAATCCCACTTCGTAACGCAACAAACTGTCTGTGTGTGTGGGGGGGGGGGGGGGGTTAATACTTATGATACCCATTGTATATGCAACCTATTGTATGTGTAAGAGAGAGGAGAACAAACAGACAGGCAGGCAGACTGCTGGACAGAGAAATGGATGGACGGAGAGAAAGTCTACACACACCTTGTACAGTCTTCACATTTTGCTGCTTTAAGATTCAATCTAAAAAGAGATTACTTTTTTTTTAATCATACAGATCTACACAACCTATTCCGCATATTCTAAGTGGGCTTTTGGTTTCTCTCCCTCTTAAAACAGAAATAAATATTTTGGCTTTTATAAATATTATTTTGGCCTTAATTCAGATTACAACCGCTGATTTACGGTTATTTGAAAACAAAATCTCCAAAATATTGTTATTTTTTTAAACAAGGTCCTTTAGACTAGTTGAATATCTGGAGCATCAGCATTTGTGGGTTCTTTTACAGGCTCAAAATTGCCAGAAACAAAGACATTTCTTCTGAAACTCGTCAGTCTACTCTTGTTCTGAGAAATAAAGGCTATTCCATCTCGTACAACGAGATGAACACCTAACACCTCTTGGAAAACCATTCTGTTGTGTCTTTAGCATAAACATCTGTGTAAATGTAATATCCCAGGGTTCAGAAGACAGGCAAGTTTTCTTTTAACTTTTTACCTTGCTTTGCTCCTTTCATTTGTATTTTGATCATGACAAACTCCCCAGTCCCTGCAGATGACAAGCGTACCCATACCATGATGCTGCCACCACAATACTAGAAAAAACAGTACAACACTTGAAACTGTAGTAGTTGTATTGGATATGACCCATATCTGTAGTTTTTAATTTAGGCCTAAAAGGCAATGTCTTTGTGGTGTTGCATTGTAGTATTATGTAATGCCATTGTTGCAAATAGAATGGATGATTTGGAGTGGATTTTTTTCCCTTTGTCATCCAGGCAAGTATTGTAGAGTGCAATGCAATGTTGTCGATCCATTTGTGTTTCCAATGATTGTGGTGGCAGCCAATTTGCAACAGATTTGCATGCGAATATTCAAAAATGTGCGTAAAACAAATATGTGCATTTTTCCCACCAGAGATGTTTCCATCAATCTGGCTTTTTTTGCGGATAAAAGGCTGTGCATGATGACGCAGTGCACATGCAAATAACTTTTACAGTTACATTTCCGTGTACAGAATGGAAAAAAAATACAATGGGATTCAATTGCGTTTTCAACTCTACTGATGGTATTGTCAGATAAAACTGTTGTGTTATTTAGCAAGTGTGCCCATTCTGGTCTTGGAACATGCTCTCTAGCCAACAGCTCGCAGATACAGTGCGGGTAGGCTACCTACATTATGAGATTATTATGGATGAGGGCGATATTATTTGTCTTTGTCAAATGGCAGCCGAGCATCGATCATCATGTCAACAGAATAAGACCCTCGATATTTATTGGAAAGGAGCATCAAGCGCATCACCCTGTGAAGTTCATCATAACTTGTTTCATCTGTATCCTAATAAACCACATGCTTTCCCGAGTCGTCGTGGGAGGACCCCAACAAATCGAATGTAATCCCTTTTTAGATACAATTTTAATGCAGACAAATGTGAAGACTATGCAAGGGGTGTGTAGACTTTCACTAGCGACTGTAATTCACTGGCGAACATAAGGGAGTGATGTGGCTTACAGTAAGTACCTGTATATTGACGGTCTCTATATTTGACCTTATGAACCATAAATACTGTGTATCTTAGTGTACATCACTGCAGGAGCTTGTGTGTGTCTTTGTTGTGCTCACCGGCTATTTCTAAGGCTGTTATCAGTGTGTGTGGGAGCAGGCAGGGGAGCAGCGGTAGGCTAGGGAGGACAGGGGAGAGATGGGGGTAATTTGGTTAGGGGAGGTAACTATGAGAAATGGGTGGGGTGAAGGCAGGCTTTTTGACACAGCAGCTTGCTGGAACTGGGTTGTGATGTATAACTGCATTACAGACAGTGCTGGACTGACCTGGCTGCACTACACACACCTGCACGCATGCACATACGCATGTGCGCATGTATGTATTTCGCTACACAAGCATTTCGCTACACTCGCATGAACATCTGCTAACCCTGTGTATGTGGCAAATACGATTTGATTTGATTTGATGTACACAGGCACATGCGCACCAGCACGCATACACACACACACAGTCTTGCGCAGCTAACCTTGTGGGGACATTAGTCCCATTCAAAGTCCTATTTTCCTTAACCCCTAACCTTAACCCTAACCCTAACCTTAACCCAAAAACCTAACCCTGGCCCTAAACCTAACCTTAACCATAAAACTAACCCTAGCTCCTAACCCTAAACCTAATTCTAATTGTAACCCTAACACTAATTCTAACCTTAACCCTAAACCCCCTAGAAGTAGCATTTGACCTTGTGGGGACCAACAAAATGTCCCCGGTTAGTCAAATGTTTGTTTGTTTACTATTCTTGTGGAGACTCCTGGTCCCCGCAAGTATAGTTAAATACGTCCACATGCACACACACACACACACACACACACACACACACACACACACACACACACACACACACACACACACACACACACACACACACACACACACACACAGGCACGCACACACACACACACACACACACACACACACACTTCTGTGTTCTGAGTCCTGCTCACTGTAAAAATGGTAAAATAATCATTTTGATCTCTGAAATGATAGAATAGAATTCTAGAATATAACATGCTCTCACGGAAGTTAGAGTTTGATATTCCCTCTTTTCTCTGAATAGCTGGATCAAGTCATTTTTCTCCTCTCTCGGATATGATAGTTTAAGTGGCTTTTCTCAAAGCCCTTACATCGGCCGGCTATAGGCTGAGCCTGGATGGAGATGATTTCCTCCCAGACTGGGTGATTGTGTGAAACTGCAGCTGCTGACTTCAGCTCTCTGGCTCAGTAATTGGGGGCAATGGAAAAGCCTGGTGTTTCCCTGTAGATACAATCACACACACTCACCAGTTTGGCTTCGACATGCTGTGTGAATCATCAACTGTACTCTACTTTACGGCTGAACAGCAGGCTGTGTGTTTGTGTGTGTGTGTGTGTGTGTGTGTGTGTGTGTGTGTGTGTGTGTGTGTGTGTGTGTGTGTGTGTGTGTGTGTGTGTGTGTGTGTGTGTGTGTGTGTGTGTGTGTGTGTGTGTGTGTGTGTACTGTACCCTAGGATTCCCCTGCGAATCATTTTCATGTCAGTCTTTCTTTTTGTCTACTGTGTGTGTTTTCTCTTAGGAGTCCCCTCTGTCTGTCTGTCTGTCTGTCTGTCTGTCTGTCTGTCTGTCTGTCTGTCTGTCTGTCTGTCTGTCTGTCGGTCTGTCGGTCGGTCGGTCGGTCGGTCGGTCGGTCGGTCGGTCGGTCGGTCGGTCGGTATGTCGGTATGTCGGTATGTCGGTATGTCGGTATGTCGGTATGTCTGTATGTCTGTATGTCTGTATGTCTGTATGTGCATCAGAACAGGTTTTTAGTCTGTTTCTCAACAGATCTAATATTAATTCTAGCTGTTCCAATCCTTATCTGTCTATTTGGCACGAAGCTACAAAACTGGTCCTGGACCAGTAGTTAAATAAACACACAGATCGCGGGACATAGAGACCAGCTATTACTGAGCTTGAGGCTATGTCACCTCCTACGCTGTCCCCTTCCTGCACACCCACCACTATATACACCCCCACTACTACCCCCCATCCTCTGATCCTCCTCCCTTCACCTCTGTCTCCTTGATCCAAAGTGAGTTCATTAGAGGGCATTATGGGTAGAAGAGGATGTTTCTAATGGTGGATGTGTAGTCAAGGTCATGCCTTTAGGGGTCAATCCCACTCCCTCCTCTCCTCCTGCTGCTCAGTTACTCTCATTCCATCCTTCCTAATTTATTTAGCTTTCAAAGCACCGCCGCTTTTGGTGCTCTGGTTGCTAGGTTAACTCCTGCCTCCCCTCTATCTTTTTCTCACCTGAAGTAGAGTGTCTGGGGGCCTGTCAGTGAAGCCTTTGTGGAGAGAAAGGGGGGGTGCTGACTTGTGATATGGTTGATAAGGTTGACAGTTATGGTGTGAAAAAACAAAATGCCCATTTACAGCACGACAATTTGTAGATATAGTGTAGCGTGGGATGGGTGGGAGGAGGGGTGTCGCCCAGAGCAGCAGCAACAATTTAGTTTATTATAAACACCAGATTAGAAACCGATTGTTTTCCTCATTTTCCCTTCCCTCTCTCCCTTAACACCTTCTTACCTTTTTCATTCCTTTATTGATGATTCCTGATATTTCCGGCCCCCTTTCTTCCCTCTAAGGAGAATGTTCCAGGGGCGTTCAGAACCTCGTACGCCTTGGCAGAGAGTGGGAGCATGCCTGGGAATATTCTCGCTCAATTTGTGCGAGTGGAGCGCTGCCGTGGCTGGGGGCATCTCTTTGTCATGGTAACACACCGTTTTCGCCTCGTCCTCCACCTAATGTATTCAAGCATCTTTCTCTCTCTTTCGCTCTCTCTCCTTCACACCACAAGAGGTAGAGCCCAGATTCCCGGAAACAGATTCTCTCACTCCCTACATATGTATGGGAAGAACACACACCAAGGCATGTTTATTGGATGCAGATGTTTAACTTTTACCGCCTCTCAACCCCGTATCCGGGATCACCCCCCACCCCCCCCACACTGATTAGCATCGCTAGCATAGCTTCACAAGTAAATAGTAGCATCTAAATATCATTAAATCACAAGTCCAAGACACCAGATGAAAGATACAGATCTTGTGAATAAACCCATCATTTCTGTTTTTTAAAATGTTTTACAGGGAAGACACAATATGTAAATCTATTAGCTAACCACGTTAGCAAAATACACCATCTTTCTTTGTCCACCATTTTCTCTCTCCACCACTAGCTATCACCAATTCGGCTAAACTAAGATATTGATAGCCACAAACCAAGAAAAAAACTCATCAGATGACAGTCTGATAACATATTTATGGTATAGGATAGGTGTTGTTAGAAAAAAGTGCATATTTCAGGTAGAAATCACAGTTTACAATTGCACCGACCATCACAAATCGACTAGAATTACTAGATAGAGCAACGTGTATGACCAATTTACTCATCATAAAACATTTCATAAAAATAGACAAAGCATAGCAATGGAAAGACACAGTTCTTGTGATTTCAGACCATATTTCAGATTTTCTAAGCGTTTTTCAGCGAAAACACAATAAATCGATAAGTTAGCATACCACATGTGCAAACGTTAGTAGAGCATGAATTCAAGGCAAAGGGAGCTATAACGTTATCATCGCCAAAATATATTAATTTTTTCACTAACCTTCTCAGAATTCTTCCGATGACACTCCTGTAACATCATTTTACAACATACATATACAGTTTGTTCGAAAATGTGCATATTTAGCCATACAAAACCGTGGTTATACAATGGAAATAGTCACAACTCAAGCATCAAAATGAGGGACGTCAGCTTTCAGAGTGATCTAGTTTAATCGAAAGCTAATCATATACTTGACTAAAAAATACAGAGTTGACAGGAATCGAAAGACAAATTAGTTCTTAATGCAACCGCTGACTTACATTTTTAAAATTATCCTTACTTTTCAATACAGGGTTCGCCAAGTGAAGCTATACCAAACAAAATGGCGAAATATGCGTTTAAAATATTTCGACAGAACAACGATTTATCATATTAAATATTGCTTACTTTGAGCTGTTCTTCCATCAGATTCTTGGGCAATGTATCCTTTCTATGTTATAAATTTCTTTTGGTCGATAGATGTCCTCTGTCCTTCGAAATGTCCACTACCAACGACCGAGACCCCCGAAACGTTCCCAAAGCTAAAAAGTGCACGACAAAGAAATTCCTCAGAATCGCACTAAACGGATATAAATTGCTATAAAACGGTTCAAATTAACTACATTATGATGTTTTTAACAACTATAACGAGTAAAAACATGACCAGAGAAATATTACTGGTTAAACAACGATTTGGAATGAGGCAAGTCCGATGTCCATCCCGCTTGTGACGCGCGAACAAAAGAGAGTGTACTCCCACGTTTTGTGGTTTTATATGGGCTGGGATTGTGCAATCGATTCCATTCAAAACGTGATGACGTACAGACACCCAGAGGAAGACGTAGGCAGTGTCGGTTTCTTCATAGCATTCACTGTCGCCTTAAAAACAGACTCCAGATCAGGGGTAAAAATTTCTGAAATCTGACCCCTGTCATGAAAAGTGCTGTAGATATTGTTCTGTACCACTCAGAGACAAAATTCCAACGGCTATAGAAACTATAAAGTGTTTTCTATCCAATAATAACAATAATATGCATATTGTACGATCAAGAATTTAGCACGAGGCAGTTTAATTTGGAGACCCAAATATGCTAATGCGGAACAGCACCCCCTATAGTTCCAAGAGGTTAAGTGGGACAATGGTGTGGATAAAAACTGGGCGTGGCGCTTTGCTTCACAGGAAATAGCCGTTTGACTTACACAAAAAATATATATATATTTTTAGCTGTAATACCCAAAGTAATATAGATCTTACACATATGTAATAAACTACTAGTCATAATAATAATAATAATAATAATAGTGAACATGCCCAATCACAGACTAACCCAGACTAGCCCTGGCCAGGGACTGGTTGGTTTCCGTGGTGATGGCGATAAAGATATGCTGCATTCTGGTTTGTGTTGCCTGGGCGGTTGCCGTGGTGGTTGCTGTGGCGGTTGCCGTGGCGTGAGATAAAAGTGGGGTGTTGCCTTGGCGTTCTCTGTTCCAGGTATGGAGCTCTGCCGATGCTCCAACACTCTGACTCTCTCCAATGAGACACCTGGGTGATGGATCCTTTGATGATGTCATTGGCATTCCAGGAGCCACACACAGAAAAAAGGAAATAAAACATGTTTTATGGTCAAATACACCAGATAGATGCAGTGAAATGTGTTTTTTTTATACGGTCAGCCATAGTATTACAGCTCCCCTGGGGAAAATTAGGATTACGTGCCTTGCTCACCTTGTCAGCTCAGGTATTCAAACCAGCAACCTTTCGCTTACTGGCCCAATGCTCTAACCGCTAGGCTGCCTGCCGCCTTAGAGAGAGGTAGAGCGAGAGAGAGAGAATCGTGGGGAAAAAGAGGGCAAGGCTGTGGAATATGACAGTGGAGTGTGGGAATGGTGGAGTGTTTGATTTGTATCAGGTGCACCCCCAGATAAACACAAAAGATACAGACAGATGTAATAGCCACATGGGGAATTGATCTGAGGGAATATTTGGCAGTGTAGTGTGTGTATTTGTAGGTGATATATACTCGGTGAAAAAAATAAAAAATAAAAATCCATGGTCATAGATGACACTTCATGTGGTCTGAGTGAGGAAGTGGGCGAGTGTGTCTGTGTGTGTGTGTGTGTGTGTGTGTGTGTGTGTGTGTGTGTGTGTGTGTGTGTGTGTGTGTGTGTGTGTGTGAGCGAGCGAGCGTGTGTGTATGTATCCTGCTCTGTGTGTGTCCGGTCCCTTCCCTATGGGACTCTGTCAGTACTGTTGGCCCCATGCTGTGTGTGTGTGTATGTACAGCGTGTGAAAGTAAATCATGTGTGTGTGTGTGTGTGTGTGTGTGTGTGTGTGTGTGTGTGTGTGTGTGTGTGTGTGTGTGTGTGTGTGCACACGCATGTGTGTGCGTGACTCAGGACAGAGAGTCAGTGGTGGCCCCACACTGGGTGATTCATGACTGTGTAATTGTGCTTCATCAACAGTATCACATCACCGCGGCAACAAGCTCAGCTCAGCCCCCCCCCCCCCCCCCCCCCATTCTCCTTCTACATTCTAGGCTAAGCAACAAGCTCTCACAGTCTCACGTAAGAATTAGACGTTCATCCATGTTTCTCAAACGTAATATTTCAAAGTTGTTCAAAACGTTATATTTCCAAGTGTTTAATTACTTCTCTTTATCATTCTAAGGTTACGTTTAGGCATTTAACTCTGAATTCTTAAGGTTGGGCGTTAACTCCGAATGGTTAAGATAAGCGTTAAGGTTTGGGATAGGCTTAAAACAAAAAGAGCAAAAACAACTTTCCATTGCTATATTTTATAATGCAACCTTTGGAGCACAGCACACAAAACCAAAGCCTACTTGAAGATAACAACGCTCACTGTTGCTCCTAATGCCTGGTTCCCACGTCATCTCCTGACGTCCTCAGACATGGATGGACGTCGTTTACTGACTTGTATCATGGGTGACCTGCCTGAGGCTGCCAATCAAGGAAGCGTCAATGGAGAAAGATAGCATTTAGGGAAGGTCTCACTAGCTAGCTAGCCAGCTAGCTTTGATAGCGCTTGATATAGGCTATAGGCTGCCATCCAACTTGCTGTTGTAACATACTTCGGAAGGACACCCGTAAGGGGCGAGCAAGACAAGGCCTTACTACAAAGTAGACTCTGGTGAAAAAGAAAAGTAGGTCTTATGGTTGTGGAATTGCAGTGTAATAGAAAGAGAGAACGAGTAGTTTCCCAGAGAGAGTTGCTGTAGAGGCCAGCGGTGTAGAGAGTCCTGTCTAACATGCACACTGTGTTCCACCGCAGACAGACAGACAGAGGCCTGAGCTCATCAACACATTAGCAAGATGCTGCGCTCTGCATTTCTACTGTGTTTTTACAAAACACTCCCTGCCCTCCTCTCCTCTTCTCTCTCCCCTCCCCTCTCCTCTTCTATCTTCCTCCCCCCCTCCACTCTTCCTCTTCTCCCCTCCACTCTTCCTCTTCTCCCCTCCCCTCCCTTCCCTCTCCTCCCCTCACTTCCCCTCTCCTCTCTTCCTCCCATCCCCTCTCTTCCCCTCCTCTTCTCTCTCCCATCTTCTCTTCTTTCTTCCTCCCCTCCCCTCCCTTCCCCTATCCTCTCTCCTCTCCTCCCTTCCCCTCTCCTCCCCTCACTTCCCCTCCCCTCTCTTCCTCTCTTCTCTCTCCCCTCCCCTCTCCTCTTCTCTCTTCCTCTCCTCCCCTCCCTTCCCCTCTCCTATCTTCCTGTCCTCTCATCTCCTCCTCTCTTCCTCTTCACTCCTCCTTTCCTCTGTTCCTCCCCTCCCCTCCCCTCTCCTCTCTTCCTCTCCTCCCATCCCTTCCCATCCCCTCTCCTTTTCTCTCTTCCTCCCATCCCTTCCCTTCCCCTCTCCTCCTCTCACTTCCCCTCTCCTCTTTTCCTCCCCTCTCTTCCTCTCTTCTCTCTCCCCTCCCCTCTCCTCTTCTCTCTTCCTCTCCTCCCCTCCCCTCTCTTCCCCTCTCCTAACTTATCTTCCTCTCATCTCCTCCCCTCCTCTCTTCCTCTCCTCCCCTCCCTTCCCCTCTCCTCTCTTCCTCCCCTCCCCTCTCCTCTCATTTCTTCCACCCCTCCTCTTCTCCCCTCCCCTCTCCTCTCTTCCTATCCTCCACTCCCTTCTCCTCTCCTCTCCTCTCCTCTCTACTCCTCTCTTCCTGTCCTCTCTTCCCTCCATCTCTAGAGGCAGGTCATTACTACAGCATCTCCCCCAGTAACTCATAATCAAATATTTGACCTAATGAAGGTATTTAATTACTCCTGGCGAGGCGCTGGAGGTGTCGGATTACTGTTACTCCTTTTCATTTTCCCTGCCATTTATCAGCAGTCTGACAGCAAGGGTGTGTGTGTGTGTGTGTGTGTGTGTGTGTGTGCGTGTGTGTGTGTGTGTGTGTGTGCGCACATATTTGTGATCCCAGGTTGCATTGCATTCCAGAGCTGAGTGTGGTCTAGTGTACTAATGTGGGGCTAGTAGCTCTGCTTAGTGAGTATTGGAGTGTATGCGACTGTGTGCGAATATGGTGACTTTGCTTGTCTGTTTGGAATCGATTGGAATTGGCCTCTTTGACACCACGTTGTCATGTGTGCGATGCGTACACGCTCGCGAATCCGTGGTTTGTTGGTGTATGTCAGTGTGTATGAAACATCGTAGTAGTCGAATGTGGGATTTGAATGCCTAGCTGGTTGTCACTGTGTTGTAATGTTCAGTAGATTGAGCCTGGTAATAGGATGCCACTGTGGGAATGTACACTGAATATGGTGATGCGGTGGAATGGTGTGTGTGTGTGTGTGTTGTTTGTGTGTGTTTAGGCGTGTGTGTGTGTGTATGCGCGTGTGTTAGGGGTTAAGGCTGGGAGTGGGGCACACATGGGGGTCCTGCCAAGCGTAAAATGAGCATCACTGGAGGGGTTATTCCACTGTCCAGACAGTTTAAATGTAACTGTGAATTAATAATCGTACAGATCACAGGGCTGCGTGGAGGAAGGGCAGGCGCGGGGGAGAGACTGGGGAGAGGAGGAAAGAAGGGGGGGGAAGAAGGGAGAGAGAAAACATGTATTTTTATTTTAAAGGCCGTTACTCAGTTTTATTCCAACATATTCTTACATGTGCAAAATAGGGTTCATTTGAAAGCATGTGCTTTTGGTTGGAATAGGTGCTTTCCTACACAGTCATCTTGTAGGAGCCTGGGTGTCTGTTGGTTTATCATGAATGCCTTCCGTCACTCCTCATGAATACAGTAGATGGTGTTCGGATTCCGTAAGGAACAGTGTGAACACTATTAGATATTAGGTGTCTACTTTTATCAGAGTTAGGACAGTGGTGTTGAGCGTGTGGGAGAGATGGGACCAGTATTTCTCAAGCAACCACACTATCTTCCTCTCTCAACGGAGGGATGAATAAACGGCTGGAGACGTTGAGCCATTGAGGCAGAGGGCCCAAGGGCTGGAAGAATGGAAGGATACGGGCTCTTCATCTCTCATTTAAAGACATGGATTGTCAGAGAGAGCGAAGCGATGGAGAAGATGATGATGAGGGTTAATCAGAAGCTGACTCCTGTCCCCAATTCCTGCCCCCTACCCTTATACCCCAAGATCCAATCAAGCCCCTTCCTCACCACTTACACACACAATCGCTTACAATGCCCTGCCTAGCCCCCATCCAAGCCCCAGTGACACTAATGACGTTTAAAATGGCCGGGTGGGAATTGGTGGGAATGTGCCATCACCTATTCTCTATCCATATCCCTATTCTCAGTCCTGTCCAGGAATGATCAGGCAAATCTGGACTAAAGAACTAGGAGCAAACACACACACACACACACACACACACACACAGACACACAGCCTGCTGTTCACACACACACAAAGGCCCCCTTGGCTTGCCCTCTCAGCTCTGGAGCCATTAAGGCAGCAGCCAATCAGAAGCCCCATCTGTGACTGGCAGGCAAAAGGGGCCAAACCCCAAAATCCCTGTCACACACACATGTACATGCACATGCACACACACACACACACACACACACACACACACACACACACACACACACACACACACACACACACACACACACACACACACACACACACACAAAGGACCCCCTTGGCTGGACCTCTCGGCTCCGGAGACATTGAGGCAGCATCTAATCAGATGCTTACAACCACTTGAAGGACAACCACCTGAAACTAAACAAAATCAAAGACAGTTGTCATCTCTTCTACTCTGGTAAAAAGTGCGTGTGTATGTGTGTGTGTGTGTGTGTGTGTGTGTGTGTGTGGGTGTGTGTGTGTGTGTGTGTGTGTGTGTGTGTGTGTGTGTGTGTGTGTGTGTGTGTGTGTGTGTGAATGTTTCAACAGAGAGACAAGGACCAAAGAACTAGGAGCAGATGGACATTTGTGTTTGAGTTAGCCCCCTCTCCCCTTCTCTCTTCCTTTCGCTTCTGCCCTTTAATACTGACAACATCACACACTCTCACTGTACACAGACAACAGAGCGGACTCTACATCACATACACCCACATCACACACACTCACATACCACAGCACCCGCCACGATAGACTTTCCCATGCCAACCGTGACAACAAGAGGCATCAAACCGCTAAATCCCTGTCACACGCACACGTACACACACACACACACACACACACACACACACACACACACACACACAAAGGACCCCCTTGGCTGTCTCTCACGGCTCCGGAGCCATTGAGGCAGCAGCCAATCAGAGGCTTTTGAAGTGTGTTAGCCGGCCCCCTTTGCCTGCCAGTCACAGATGGGGCTTCTGGGCACGACACCAGGGAGAAGACGGGTTCACATAGAGACAGAGAAAGAGAGAGCGAGAGAGAGCGAGAGAGAGCGAGACAGACAGACAGACAGACAGACAGACAGACAGACAGACAGACAGACAGACAGACAGAGAGAGAGAGAGAGAGAGAGAGAGAGAGAGAGAGAGAGAGAGAGAGAGAGAGAGAATGAGAAAAAGTGTGAGAGAGACAGAGAGAGAAAGAGAGTAAGAGGTCTAGAAAGGGGGGGATAGACAGAAAAAGAGAGTGAGATTAACTGAACTGAATTGAAAGAGAGAGAGAACACACAGTGAGGGAGGGAAGGAAGGAACACCTGGATGCTATCACTCTCGTTCTTTTTCTCTTAATCCTCCTATCTCTCATCTATTTCCCTTCCCTCCTCTCCCACCTAATTTCTTCTCTTTTTCTCTCTGTCAGTCTCTTGGCTTGCCCCTGTTCTCTAATCAATTTCTCTCCCTCCCTTCATCTCTCTCTCCATCCTTCTGTCTCTGTGTCACTCTCTTCTTGGCATGTCCTCTGTCCTGAGCCCTTTCTCTCCATCATCTCTCCATCTCTCTCTCTCCCCCTCTGCCTCTTCTATCCATGTCCCAGTCTCTTGGCTGATCCTCTATCTCCAGTTCCTTCCCTCCCTCCCTCCTTCCCTCCTTCCCTCACCGTTTGAGACATTTGGCTTGTCCTGTGTTCAGACATTTAGATCTGGATCTGACATGAACGATGGCCCGCTGGCCCGGGGACAGTAAAAACATGTGTCGGGCCAGTGGATCTTGTCAAGCCACTCACCGCGGCACATAGAACGGGGCGGGGTCGGCTGTTGTTGGAGTCAGCCACCACACGTTTTCATTTGCAGAGCCCTTTCAGACAGACAAGCGATGGGCAGAGCAGGGTTCGTATAGATCAGTGGGGCATGTTCAGGACAAAAACGTTTTGGAACATTGCAGATAGAATTGCTATGAATAGAACTGACATGATTCCTTAGAATCATGTTATGGTTACTGGCAGCTGTTGTCTTCTGTGTGTGGAGAAGCTGAATTTGCACTTCGCCTTCAAAATAAGAGTCCCTAATTGAAAGTGATACAAACGGATACAAATAGTGGAATCATGCCATATTTGGACTTGATAATGCAAAACAAGTTTGGAATGCTGTTACGTAATTTAAGATAAAATACAATACTTAAATAATTTGACAATAAACAGAAATAACTTTTAAATTCCCACTGCATAATGAAACGGGCTATCAGCCTACTCAGTGACACCCACAGAACACAACTATGTAGCATTTACACAAATATTAGCGTCATAGCTCTATTGCAGAACTCTGAAACCACTGTGAAATTAGCCACATTAGCTCACCAGTGAACCTACTATGGCTCTACGGGATCAGTGTCCCCCCCACGGGATGCTTGAGCTAACGTGCGCTATTGTGATTAGCATGACGTTTTAAGTAACAAGAACATTTCCCAGGACATAAACATATCTGATATGGGCAGAAAGCTTAAATTATTGTTAATCTAACTGCACTGTCCAATGTACAGTAGCTATTACAGTGAAATAATACCATGCTATTGTTTGAGGAGAGTGCACAGTTATGTATCAATAAACCAATTAGGCACATTTGGGCAGACTTGATACAACATTTTGAACATTAATGTAATGGTTCATTGGATCAGTCTAATACTTTTCACATACACTGCTGCCATCTAGTGGCCAAAATCTAAATTGTGCCTAAACTACAATTCATATATTGTGGCCTTTCTCTTGCATTTAAAAGATGATGAAAACAATATATTAAAAAAATAAAATGTAGTTTTTTTTCTTTGTATTATCTTTTATCAGATCTAATGTGTTATATTCTCCTACATTAATTTCACATTTCCGCAAAATTCAAAGTGTTTCCTTTCAAATGGTATCAAGAATATGCATATCCCTGCTTCAGGTCCTGAGCAACAGGCAGTTAGATTTGGGTATGTCATTTTAGGCAAACATTTTAAAAAAGGGTCCGACCTTTAAGTGGTTTTAAGACAGGCAGCCCAATTCTGATATCTTTTTCACTAATTACTGTATGGTAATCAGAAGATGTATAGGCTATCTTGTAATTTCTTGGCTTGCAATGTCTCGCGGGTTCACTAAAGTAGGGGCTATCAACAGAAGGCTGAGCTATTCTACACGCAACAGACCGAAGACTGAACACACACTCGCGTCTTTCATAGCGAAGACACACTCAGAAATGGGAGTCAACACTGGGAGTCGACCGGAGAGAAAGGAGGTGCCGGTAGACATACAGCCGTAACCATATGAGTAGGCTATATCTTGGTAATCTGTATCTCACAATGTCTTGTCTTGCAATGCCACGTAAATTCACCAAAAGTATATTAAAGTATAGACTAGGGTATCAATGAGTATGGCAAAGCTATTCCACATATTTGCTAGTGAATTGAAGTTGGCTGGCTGTTGATGTCCTAGGCAATAGATCACAAAGCAGGGCATCCCTGATAAACTTTTTGGAAATGGCAAGTTCTCTTTCAAATATTGCTCAGCAGCTGAAATCAGCAGGATGGGGGGCATTTTTATTCGGAAGGACGTCTACCATGGATCACTGATATAACACTTCCTCAATTGAAATATTATGGGGACAATTGAAGCCTACATTTGTCAGCTAAGCATGAGTTATCAGTGTAGCCTATTCTCGTCTATACATGGGGGCAGTTTGGAAAAACGAATCCTGTGTGAATCGTCCTCTGGAATAACGCACATGGAACACGCTCATTTTTGCATTCCAGTTAAACATTTACCTGCTCTGTTACAGTCCACAATTGAAAACCATTGAAGACTACTCACGGAAAAGTCAGGCTATTTGTATTATAGAAAAATGATTGGCCAATCAATTGTCCAATCAATTGAATTTACCCTAATGCACTCCAATCAAGTTGTAAAAACATCTCAAGGATGTTTAATGAAAACCGGATGCACCTGAGCTCAATGTCAAGTCTCATAGTAAAGGGTCTGAATACTTACTGTATGTACAGTTGAAGTCGGAAGTTTACATACACCTTAGCCAAATACATTTAAACTGAGTTTTTCACAATTCCTGATATTTAATCCTGGTAAAAAGTCCCTGTCTTAGGTCAGTTAGGATCACCACTTTTTTTAAGAATGTGAAATGTCAGAATAATAGTAGAGAGAATGATTTATTTCAGCTTTTATTTCTTTCATCACATTCCCAGTGGGTCAGAAGTTTACAAACACTCAATTAGTATTTGGTAGCATTGCCTTTAAATTGATTCACTTGGGTCAAACGTTTTGGGTAGCGTTCCACAAGCTTCCCACAATACGTTTGGTCAATTTTGGCCCATTCCTCCTGACAGAGCTGGTGTAACTGAGTCAGGTTTGTAGGCCTCCTTGCTCGCACACGCCTTTTCAGGTCTGCCCACAAATGTTCTATAGGATTGAGGTCAGGGCTTTGTGATGGCCACTCCAATACCTTGACTGTGTTGTCCTTAAGCCATTTTGCCACAACTTTGAAAGTATGCTTGAGCTTTAACTTCCTGACTGATGTCTTGAGATGTTGCTTCAATATATCCACCACATTTTTCTCCCTCGTGATGCCATCTATTTTGTGAAGTGCACCAGTCCCTCCTGCAGCAAAGCACCCCCACAACATGATGCTGCCACCCCCATGCTTCGAGGTTGAGATGGTGTTCTTCAGCTTGCAGGCCACCCCCTTTTTTCCAAACATAACGATGGTCAGTATGGCCAAACAGTTCTATTTTTGTTTTATCAGACCAGAGGACATTTCTCCAAAAGTGTGATATTTTTCCCCATGTGCAGTTGCAAACCGTAGTCTGGCTTTTTTATGGCGGTATTGGATCAGTGGCTTCTTCCTTGCTGAGCGGTCTTTCAGGTTATGTCGATATAGGAATTGTTTTACTGTGGATATAGATAGTTTTGTACCTGTTTCCTTTGGCATCTTCACAAAGTCCTTTGCTGTTGTTCTGGGATTGATTTGCACTTTTCACACCAAAGTACGTTCATCTCTAGGAGACAGAACGCGTCTCCTTCCTGAGCGGTATGATGGCTGCATGGTCCCATGGTGTTTATACTTGCGTATTATTGTTTGTACAGATGAACGTGGTACCTTCAGGCGTTTGGAAATTGCTCCCAAGGATGAACCAGACTTGTGGAGGTCTTGGCTGATTTCTTTGATTTTCCCATGATGTCAAGCAAAGAGGCACTGAGTTTGAAGGTAGGCCTTGAAATATATCCACAGATACACCTCCAATTGACTCAAATGATGACAATTAGCCTATCAGAAGCTTCTGAAGCCATGACATCATGTTCTGGAATTTTCCAAGCTGTTTAAAGGCACAGTCAACTTAGTGTATGTAAACTTCTGACCCACTGGAATTGTGATACAGTGAATTATAAGTGAAATAATCTGTCTGTAAACAATTGTTGGAAAAATTACTTGTGTCATGCACAAAGTAGATGTCCTAACCGACTTGCCAAAACTATAGTTTGTTAACAAGAAATTTGTTGAGTGGTTGAAAAATGAGTTTTAATTACTCCAACCTAAGTGTATGTAAACCTCCGACTTCAACTGTAAATAAGGTATTTTGTTTTTTCGTTTTGATAAATCTGCCACAATTTCAAAAAACAGTTTTTGCTTTGTCATTATGGGGTATTGTGTGTAGATTGATGAGGGAAAAAAGTTATTTAATCCATTTTAGAATAAGTCTGTAACGTAACAAAATGTGGAAAAAGTCAAGTGGTCTGAATACTTTCCGAATGCACTGTACACATACACACAGTTGAAAGCACACTCGTAAACTGCACTCGTACATGTGCTGAATGCTGCATGCTGACCAAAGAAATACAAAACACATGAGACAAGACATCACGTAATTAAAAGAAGAAAAGAGCGAGAGGAAGGCAGACAGTGGGAAGCCTTTTGGACCTTCTCATCACAACATTATATTAATGAATAATTGTTTGATCTCACCGGTATTGTGTGTGTTTTTGAGGACTCTCTTGATATGGATTTGAGTGTACGGAAGGAGCTCTTCCAATCTGTGGTTGTGGTGTTTTGATAATTTCACTGATTTCCTGTCTGTCACACAAAAACCTTGGCCTTGCAAACAAAGGCTGATAACTGAAACCTTAAGACACACACATACCGGTACACTCACTCACCCTTTATGTGTGTATGTGGATCTCCTGTGTGTGTATATGTTGTATAATCATGTGCATGCGTGCGTGCAGGTCTCTGTGTGTGCTTGAATGCTGCCGTGTGGGTGTGCATGTGTGTCTGCTCTCTGTACCATCGTTTCTGTCCAGCGGTTAAATATTTAGCTGGATCTGTCAAGCTGGCTCAAAAAGGACTTGGCTTCTAGGTACATCCGCCCTATCCTGAGAGAGAACGGGAAGGAGAGAGACAGAGAGAGGGAGAGATAGAGAGAGAGATATTGAGAGAGAGAGAGAGATATTGAGAGAGAGAGAGAGATATTGAGAGAGAGAGAAAGGGAGAGAGAAAGAAAGAGATATTGAGCGAGAGAGAGAAAGGGAGAGAGAGGGATAGAGCAAAGGGAAAGAGAGATCAGAGGGAGAGAGAACGGGGAAAGATGAATAGATAGATAGAATGGAATAGAAAGACAGAAGTGAGTGGGATGAGCGAGGTAAGAGAAGAAAAGGAGAGCTAGAGGGAGAAGTTTATGAGGGTCAGACAGGACAGACAGGGGACAGTGTGTATCTCTCCACCTGCCTCCTCCCTCCCTCATTCTCTGATCTAGATCCCTCTCTCCTATCCTCCGTTCAACAAGGACTGAGAAAGAGAAAGAGATGAAGCTGTCATGATGAGAATCCGTTATATTTGCCTTTCTGTTTGTTTTGTGTTGCTATGACAGCAGTAACCCGAAGCTAGCCTGTGTCAGGTATCGGTTTGTCTAACCCTTCCTTTGAAGTTGATAATCACTATGAAAACACACCGATATTTGGGTGCATGTACGCATGTACGCACGCTAACACGTACACACAGCTTTTTTATGTGAATTTTCAGGACTTTTTGGGGAGTAAATCATTATTCCCATTCAATTTTCTCTGAACCTAACACTAAACCTTAACCCCAAACCCTAAGCCTAAGCTTTAAGCCTAAAATAGCATTTTAACAAATTCATGAAATGAAAAAAATCCTGACTTTTCAAAATGCTCCTTGTCAGGACATTCTGGTACTGATAATGTAGGGAAACATCTCTCTCTCTCTCTCTCTCTCTCTCTCTCTCTCTCTCTCTCTCTCTCTCTCTCTCTCTCTCTCTCTCTCTCTCTCTCTCTCTCTCTCTCTCTCTCTCTCTCTCTCTCTCTCTCTCTCTCTCTCTCTCTCTCTCTCTCTCTCTCTCTCTCTCTCTCTCTCTCTCTCTCTCTCTCTCTCTCTCTCTCTCTCTCTCTCCCATCCATCTTTCCTACCTTCTTTCCCCTTTCCCTTCTTTCCCTCCCCTGAACCATGCATGAAAGCACCAGCTGTTCCGGACGACTGTGTGATCTTGCTCTCCGTAGCCGATGTGAGTAAGACCTTTAAACAGGTTAACATTCACAAGGCCGCGGGGCCAGATGGATTACCAGGACGCATACTCAGAGCATGCACTGATTAGCTGGCAAGTGTCTTTACTGACATTTTCATCCTCTCCCTGACTCTGTCTGTAATACCTACGTACATGTGCACCATAGTCCCTGTGCCCAAGAACGCCAAGGTAACCTGTCTAAATGATTATCGCCCCATAACACTCACTGTAACCATTCAATTATTTGAAAGGCTGGTCATGGCTCACATCAACACCATCATCCCAGACACCCTGGACCAACTCCAGTTTGCATACCACCCCAACAGATCCACCGATGACGCAATCTCTATTGTACTCCGCACTGCCCTCGCCCACCTGGATAACACAAACACCGATATGAGAATGCGGTTCATTGACTACAGCTCAGCATTCAATTCCATAGTAACCTCCAAGCTCATCACTAAGCTCAGGAGTCTGGAACTGAACACCTCCCTCTGCCACTGGATCCTGGACTTCCTGATGGGTCGCCCCCAGGTGGTGATGGTAGGCAAGAACACATCCACCACGCTGACCCTCAACACAGGGCCAGTAACGATGTGCGCTGAGAGTCGGGAAGCAAGGTCAGGGAGTGAGTGTTTTTAATAAATAAAATAAAACATAATACAAAATAAGAAACACGTACAACAACGCACAGACGTTAACCAATGAAAAGAAACAATAACTCCTGGGGGAGGAACCAAAGGAAGTGACATATACTGTATAGGGAAGGTAATCAGGGAAGTGATGGAGTCCAGGTGAGTATAATGACGCGCAGGTGCGCGTAACGATGGTGACAGGTGTGCGCCATAACAAGCAGTCTGGTGACCTAGAGGCCGGAGAGGGAGAACACGTGACAGGATCCTTCAGGATTGAGTGCTTAGTCCCCTCTTGTACCCCCTGTTCACCAACAACTGTGTGGCCCTGCATGACTCCAGAACCATCATTAAGTTTGCTGACAACACGATGGTGGTAGGACTGATAACAGATGACCAATAGGGAAGAGGTCAGTGACCTGGCAGTGTGGTGCCAGGACAACAGCCTTTCCTTCAATTTCTGCAAGACAAATGTGCTGTTCGTGGACTACAAAAAATGGAGGGGGAGCACGCTCCCATCCACATTGACGGGGTGATAGTGGAGCGGATCAAGAGCTTCAAGTTCCTCGGTGTCAACATCACTAAGGAATGAACATGGTCCTCACACATCAAGACAGTCTTGAAGAGGGCACGACAACGCCTCTTCCCCCTCATAAGGCTGAAAAGATATTGCACGGACCCTCAGATCCTCAAAAAGTTAACAAGCTGCACCATTGAGAGCATCTTGACTGGCTGCATCACAGCTTGGTATGGCAACTGCTTGGCATCTGACTGCAAGGCGCTATAGAGGGGTGTGTTTACAGCCCAGTACATCACTGGGGCTGAGCTCCCTGCCATCCAGGACCTCTATACCAGGCGGTGTCAGAGGAAGGCCATAAAAATGTTTTTAGTCTCCAGACACCTAAGCCGTAGACCGTTCTCCCTGCTACAGCATGGCAAGTGGTACCGATGCACCATGTCTGGAACCAACAGGACCCTGAACAGCTTCTACCCCCAAACCATAAGACTACTAAATAGTTAACCAAATAGCTACCTGGACTATCTGCATTGATTCCCCTTTGCACTAACTCTTTTGACTCATCACATATGCTGCTATTACTGTTTACTATCAACCCTGTTGCCTAGTCACTTTACCCCTACCCATATGTACATATCTACCTCAATTACCTCGTACCCCTGCACATCGATTCAGTACTGGTACTCTGTGTACTGTATATAGCCAAGTTATCATTACTCATTGTGTATTCATTCCTCGTGTTATGACCTCTCTATTATTTTTCTATTTTTCTCTCCGCATTGTTTCGGAAGGGCCCGTAAGCATTTCACTGTTACACTGCACCTGTTGTTTAAGAAGCATGTGAAAAATACAACTTGATTTTATTCTATCATTGCTCTGACAGCGCTGGGATGGGGTAAGTAGTTCCATCTGGTTTCCACCACATCCAGTCATGAACGAAGAGAGAGAGGATGGAGAGGAGGAAGGAGAAAGGGATGAGGAAGGAAAGAGAGGAGGATATGTTTTAAGACTATTGGTACTGGGCAGAATTATTTTCGCCGGAGCCAAATCCCACCATCCCACATCCCACCACCCTCAGCGGACTGACTCAACTGGCCAAATAAGCACAATAACCCCCCCCCCCCCCCCTCCGTGTCTGCTTGAAACATTGGAAGACAAGACAAAAACAAGGCAATGCTCTGAGGGGATCCAGAGGTGCATTGATCAAATCGCAGAAAGTCACAATTAATTCAAACCTCAGGCTATGCATGTTTGTGTGTGTTTGTCATCATGACATATTGTGAACTCCTTGTTTCTTGAAATTAGGCCTATGCAGAATTAAGTGGGCCAAGACCTTCTTGACTCATGTTCAAGGTCAACTTTTATTTGCCTTTTACATGAATGTTCTGTGTAGGTCCACATCAAAACACTGTCAACATTGGAACAGTGATCACACACAACCACTCACGGACAGTTCTCTTGCCTCATCTCCTTCTCTACCTCCTCTTCTTCTTCTCCTCGACCTGTATCCTTCCCCTTCATGTTCTATCCCTCCCTCTTTCACTTCCTCAACTTTTCCATTTACACTTAAAATCCCTCCATTGGTGTAAAAAAATCGAATCAAATATGGTATGTCGGGTAGGCATGTGCATTCTAGTACTGTAAAGAGAGTGTACATACGTCTCTTCTCTTTTCCTCTCTTTCTCCCTCCCTCCCTCCCTCTCTCTCTCTCTCTCTCTCTCTCTCTCTCTCTCTCCTGCATTGTCCAGCTGACTAGTTCATTTTTCAGCAGTTCTAGCACCTGTGCTAGTCTAGCCGTCATGCTAACTTGTCATCGACCATTAGTGGTACCCTGCTGCTCTATGTTCCTGCTCCATCCCACCTCTGTTTCCCTCTCTACCTCCTCCTCTCCTCCGCTTTCCTCTGTTTCCACTCTACTCCCTCCTTTCTTTTACTTTCCCTCTCTACAGTACTTCCTCCTCGCCTCCACTTTCCTCCACTTTCCTCCACTTTCCTCTTCCTCGTTAGGTGTTTTCAAAGGTGAGAGTGGTGCAGAGTTCTCCATGGCCCAAAGAGCAGCCTGAGGCAATGTCCCCTCGGCCAGCCTCGCGGAAGAAACAGCAACCCGCGCCGAGAAGCACCGGATTGAACTTCACACAACGTTCTAGAGTTTTCCCTGTTAGTTAACACTATCAACGTTTCACTCCACTGTGGGAAATGTGCTCGAATCAACGCAATATTAGCCCCTTTCAATGTAACATTACCGAAACAAAACGAACTATGCAAGACTTAATGTGCAAAACTAACTGTGCGAGAGATTTTCTTGTAGGCAAAGCGCATTGGGGTAGGATTCTTTTGCATTGATAGGCACGACACGGCCCTTACGCTACACAGACCTGTGTGCCACAACCAGTCAGAGCTGCAGTAGACCTATATGCAAATAGCCATCGCCATATATGGATCTGTGCCATTCACTTTGAGGTGGACTGCGTTTGGATGTGCTTGTTTTGATGTCAAAGTGACCTGTGCACATTTCATATTCTTTGCCAGTTAGTGAGTTATTAGCCCAGTTATAGCTCATTTCTAGTCGACAGCGGGGGAGTGGTAGCTTCCTACAAAGCACAAAACCTGTGTATTTCTAGCCATCTTTGAAAAGCGAGTCAGGTAAAGAGCTTTTTTTTATGTCTTAAAGGGGCAGTGTTGTATTTTGAGACGGTCTTGAATAAGCCAATTGGCAGAGGGTAGAATCATTTGTCTGTTTCTCTCTAATAACAGTATGGGAATAATAAGGCATTTTATTTTGTAAAAGGGTTTCTTGCATCAAACACCACAACTTTTCAGTCACAACTTTTCAGTGGATAAACAGGTTCATGTCAAGCCCTCCATGTTTTTTTCAAAAGTCTCATGGAATCTAGGCCTTACATTGAACATCACACAATGGCTGCTACTGACAGAACATTTCCATGTAAAATGTTATAGGATGTGTTTTTCTCCATTGTTTTTGAAGGTAGGACACTCTGGTAGGCCTACATTATGATCAAATAGCCACAGCAGCCTACCTGGCCACTGTTAAAACAGTACCTTAAAGTACATCCTCAGTGTTCACAGTAAACGCGGCTGGAAGTTGCACCGAATTTTCACAATGTTCCAGTTTGCGCTCATCAGACCAGAAACAAATTAGAGGGAACATTGGTCTGAAGCGATCCACTACGGTCTGATATGCTGCTTTAGGCCATGTTGCTTTAGGCTGTCTGGAGTCAGGTGGATGCCAGCTGCCAACCCCAAGAGGGGCATTTAGCATCACACACACACTATTGTTGCTTATTGGTGGTTGTTTAATGGTTGTGTCTATATCAAGCCATGCTGGCCTTTAGGAAGGATACCAATTACACAGACACTCGCACACAAACACCATGCATGCACAAATAGATTCCTCGTCTCTCTCTTGTCATCTCTCTCTCTCTCTCTCTCTCTCTCTCTCTCTCTCTCTCTCTCTCTCTCTCTCTCTCTCTCCGTTTCTCACTCTTTTGTACACACACACACATGGTGAATCGATGCAGTGAACAACAGGCCCGGCTTGTCAACCGAGGTGTAGTCTGAGCCCAATCGATCCAGCAGTGAGTCTTATTGGAGCACACTGTATTTGGACTTCCAGACCGGTACACACACACACACACACACACACACACACACACACACACACACACACACACACACACACACACACACACACACACACACACACACACACACACACACTGTATTTGGGCCCCTGGTGAGATATAAGCTTGTGGTAAGGATATTTTATTGTGACTTTGGCCCCCCTCCCTAATCTCTTTACCACGAGACACCCATGGCACCGTTAGACTACTAGAAGACTGCTAGAGATACTGGGCTGGGAGTGTGTATGTGTGTGTATGTGTGTGTATGTGCGTGAATGTGCGTGCATGTTTGTGTGTCCCTGCCTGGCCTGCCTGAGTCCCGGCGTTGTAGGCGGGCCTACGGGGGCCGTTCCCGTTCCACTGTACCTCCTTGCCCATCCAAATAATAATAATACTAAAATACATGGTTGAATGAAATTTAGCATGACTGATTGTTGTTGTTGTTGCTATAACACTTATGTATGATATTTATCCCATTTAAAGTGTAAATTACCCCAACAATTATTGTATCGTTAAGTTAAATGAAATATAGCTCAAGTAATTATGACTGACAGGGTTTTAGACCTATCATGAAGCACACGTCTCTGTTTACCGCTGATTCATATGAATAGTGGGTGGAGCGTTAGGTAAACGTGTGCCTCAGTGATTGTTCAGTTTCGATAGTAGGTTACCTTAACTTGTTTCTTTACTGTGATCAAAATGGATATTGGAAATTGGTTTGCGCAACAGAATGCCTCGTCTGATGCAACAAGTGCCGCTGAACAGACGGTATACTTAAGTTTGTCATTTCATTGTGAGTTCAAATGTTCATAATTCGTCTCACTACTGTGTCCTATAGGAATACTTGTTTTGTTTTGTTTGGCCTTTTTTAAAGCTATTGTTTTGTAGTTTTAAAACGGCAGTCCAACACACAGCAATGATATGAAATCATTGAATCTTCATTGCGTTGATATGACATTGACATTCTCTACGTATTTCCTTTGTAAGTGTTGAAATAAATTGACCTTTGTATTTAAGTAATTTCATGTTATTAATATTGTAGCATCAAACAATGAATTGTATCATATAATTTCTTCAACTATTTGACACAAGCGGTGGCGATCTGTTCAAAAGAACCATAATGGGACTATTTCGCAAATGGCCAGGCATGAGCACACAAGTTGGATCAAAAAGGTAGACTACAGTAGGCCTGTTCCACCGAAAAATGTGTTCTAGCCTTCAATTTAACAGAGTGATTATTGTAATTGTATCATTATATAAAGGCAATTCCATTTTGGATGCTTCCCAATCTACTTTATTTAAAAAATACATGTTTTACCTTCATTTATTTCAGTTAAGAACAAATTCTTATTTACAATGACGGCCTATACGATGCCAAACCCGGATGCGCTGGGCCAATTGTGCACCGCCCTATGGGACTCCCAATCACAGCCAGATGTGATACAGCCTGGATTTGAACCAGGGTGTCTGTAGTGTCGCCTCAAGCACAGAAATGCAGTGCCATAGACCGCTATGCCACTCGGGAGCCCCAGTACTTAATTACTTGTCTAGGGAGTTTAGGGAGTTTTTCCTAGCCACCGTGCTTCTACACCTGCATTGTTTGCTGTTTGGGGTTTTAGGCTGGGTTTCTGTACAGCACTTCGAGATATTAGCTGATGTACGAAGGGCTATATAAAATAAACTTGATTGATTGACTTGTCGAGAGTTCCTCTTGCCTTGGTTTGCAAATATGATCAAAGATCTGCATTAGCCTATTCATAAAGGCAATATGAACATCTGCGAGGAGTGTTAGTAAAAGCATTCGAATATCATTGAAATATCAAGGTATTTCTGTATGTTATGCATTATACGAATATACGTATCTGTCCATGGTGCTGAAGTCATAGATCAGTGTACTGGTAATGCAAACTGTACTGATCACCAGCAGGCCACTTCAACGAGTGGAACGTTGCAATAGGTATGTATGCTGTGCATTTTATTATGGGTTTGAAATACTCTATAACAATGGGAATTCCAACCCCGCCCATCACAATAAAGTAGGCTGTTGGAACCTATCTGAAAAAGAAACGACACCCCACCCCGTCCAACTGATTCCTTCTGGCACCGGGCCTGGTGGGCTTGCATGCGTGTGTGTGTACCTGGCAGTATCTGGGGAGGAGGTCAATGAAACTTCTGCTTTAAGAGTCCCAGCCCTGCACTTAACCTGCCAACGATATCACATTTACATGAAGAGATAGGGAAGGGGGAGAGGGAGAGAGAGATGGGTGATACAGGGTGGAGAAAAAGAGTGTTAACAAAAGGGTAACGTGCAAAAGTTTTGAGATCGTCTCTTCTGGGCAGCATTCTAGCGTGGCTGGTGTTGGTGAGCTAATTAAAGCTGAATTATTGATACAGAGCTCATTCATTATTCAGGGAGGATAATGAGAGAAGACCAATGATAAACACAGGTACATCTGCCCAGTAGAGGTTAGAGAGGAGGAGGTATGAGGGGAGGAGGGGATGGTTCGGCCTTTACTGTACTGCTGGCTATGTCCCAATCCTCTTTGTTTCTACCTCTCTTTTCCCTCTTTCGTCCATTCCACTTTTCATCCCTCTCCCTCTCGTTCCCTCTCTTATCTTGCGACTATGACCTTTTTTGACGCGCCTCCTTTCTCACGCTCTTCCTCTGTGCCTCCCCGTTTCTGCCTCTCTACCTCTCGTGTCTCTCTTTCTGGGTGCGTACCTCCTTTACTCTTCTCAGACCCTACTCTACCGCTTTCTTTCCCTCCCTCCTCTCTCTCAATCCCCCTCCTGTTGCTATGACGTTAGCTGGCTGTGTCTTTCTAAGGCTGGCCTTGATGGAGGGGACGAAGAAGATAAGTATTGCTCTTTTCATTTAATTACTCTTCCCCTCTCTATATATCTCACACTCTCTCTCACTCTCGCTCTGTAGCTCTTGTGTTTAGTGTTGTCACTTGGAGGAGTGGTAGAGCAGAGTAGGGGAGGGACGGCATAACATCACATGGCATCACGCTCCCTTCCTTCCCCTTGACTGGCCCAGCCTTACTCTGTTTAGCCATGTGGCTTCCTGCTCTCTCTCTCTCTCTTTCTCTCTCTTACTCTTTCTCTCGCTCCCTCCCTCCCTCACTCTCTTTCTCTCTCTCTCTCCATCCCTCTCTCTCTCTCTCACACACACACACACACACACACACACACACACATACACAAACACACACACACACACACACACACACACACACACACACACACACACACACACACACACACACACACACACACACACACACACACACACACACACACAACCGCCCCCCCCCCCCTTCACCGTACGTAGACATGCTGTAGTGTGTGTGTGGTGTGAGCTGACTCTGCAGTGTGTTGTGTTGTGGCCTGGCCCAGGGTTGACCTTGATTACCTTGGTGATAGTTAGGCTCCTCATTAGTGCTGGACTGCAGGAAACAGCTGGTAATGAGAGACTAGCTCTGTCCTGAGGCACAAAAACACACACAGACGCACACACACACATGCACACATATGCCAGCCAGGTCACTGAAGATCTACTGCGAAATTCGTCGTCCATCCAGGTAAGCAGGACCTAGGGAGATGACTTCAAAACCGGCCACTAGGGGCAATGGTGAGCACTATTACCATAAAGTGGGAAAGGCGTATGGGTGTAAACTGTGAGCTCTGGCTGAGTGGGTCGCTTGTTCAATCCCAGTGCTAGGCACTAGTTTTTTCAAACCTTAAAACCTTTCCTGCAGTCAAATTACCAAATCGCCCTCTTGTGGCCTCATGGGTGGAATGTTATAAATATTGTTCGTAATTTCATTAATTATTAACTGCAGGAAATCCGGTGTTTCTATGTCAAATGGTTTTGTTATATTTCAGTCTTATTTCAGTCTCAACTCTATATTTGACATGGTACAGGTGTCCTCAAAGTAGATTTGTTTAAGACTATTAAGAAACACTCTGTGTGACCCTGATTTAGCCCACTGCAGTAAAAGGTTAACCCTTAACCATTTGGAATTAATGTCTACACCTAACCGTGGAGTTGTTTTTGTTTTAACCCTATCCCAAACCTTAAAGGTCAACTGACCCTTAGAACCAACTTCTCTGGTTTTCAACGGCCTATGTGGCATCTATATGAGTTAGAAACATGAATTCTAGTGTAAAAATTGACTACAAAAGGGTAAATACTGTAGGAATATGTTTGATCATACAGTCAGTCTCATCCAAAACAGAGTTTTGTTAGTGAGTTCGTTGGGTATGGATTACAATCATGTCCACTTCCCCAGTGCCAACAAAAACGAGAGAAGCAGCTGTGTTGATTGCACTCTATCATCCGCACGTGTTCTATCCAATCATAGCAGCCAGAACCTCCAGACAGTGAGACAGACCGGCTCATTACGCAGCACCTCAGACTCGTTTACGTAAGGCAACGCGTCGCCAATGTTATGTTGAAAGAACCCTTGGACCCTAAGCCCTTTATTGAGTGGACGTTTGCCGATGTGTTTGATAGTGTCAATCACTCGAGTCTGCCACTTTTCTTGGCAAATGAGAATTGAAACGATCAGAGTGCACCTGTATTCCAACTGCAACTTATCAATATTCCAAAACCAATTCGGGAGCATCTTGTGTCGTCCTGCTATCTGTTTTGTAACATGATTCCTTATGAAACACTTCCACACAGACACACGTTCTTGTAAAAGATAGTGAGAACGTAAAAAACTAAATGGCACTGAAGCACACACATCGCCACTCCCCAGTGACCTGATAAGCTGACTGTGGCCTGGCTGCTCAATGTGCCTGCTAGCTACTACTTGCTAGCTTCATTGACAAACACAGAGTTGGAACTTAGCTAGCTAGCAAGTGATTTGGGGCATTAATAAACAGAGTGTAGCTTGTGCTTTATTTACGATAGTTTGACAATCTTGCAGGTGATGAAGTTGTAGACATGTTATTGTTCTCAGAAATCAGTCCTGAGCACACAGACATACTTTACTGAGTCGATAGACTGCATGCAGTGCACTGACAAAGAAAATTTATGCAAATGTTTTTACTTGAGAAATACTGCACCAAACACATTAGCAAGATGTAAAATTGCACGATTGAGACCACCACGACAAAAAAAAATCAAAATTAATTTAAGAATTATCAATTTATCTTATATTAAATCTGACTATTTTAAGGGAGTCACTATTTTAACCCTCCTGCTGTGTTCCGGTCGAATTGGACTGATTTACAAGTTTCTCTCTGAAAAATGTAGTTCATTTAATCTAATTATCATAAGGTTCCATGACTTTGTCCACACAGGGCAACTGAACACACAAAATACATTTGGCTGATTTTCATAACATTTTGGGTGTTTTACTTAGCTTTTGTACACCTGTGGTGTTCCCGGTCAAAAATGACTGGTCATTAGAAATTATTGGGTGAGATTACAAATAGTGTATAAAATTGAGTTCAGGCACATGCCCATTCATCAGATGGACACACTTCCTCTCCCAGACCCCCACATGCATGTGTGTTTGAGCACACAAACACACACACACTCCTCACTCCCCTTCTTGGCTTTCATGGCAACCCCCACGGGACCTTTCCCCAATAGAATCTTTCCCCCACGGGAACCACACCTGTTGGCATTCTCACAAACAATTGCAACATTGCTTCAATAATATATAGAACTTTTCTCGCAGCTCTGGTATATAAAGCTTTTTTGAGGCTTTGCTCACAATTCGTTCTGTGGCAGCGCAATGACCAAACAATATACTGTATGTGAGGCTCTTGATCATATCTTTGATCATGACACTGGTGAGGAGGAGAGAGTCCTTGTTAAACTTTGACACAAAGTAGTATGTGTATATTTGTTATAGTCTAATTAACCATACATTATGCTTTTTTTACTCAAAAATGAGTTGTATGAGCTCAGGTAAATGAGGCCTACAGGCCATAAATAGCAAATAGAAGTTCAAAACTTGTCATGTTCACAAAAACTTAAGTTGATAAAAAGATCTAACACAACATTAGGTGATAATATATGTATTATTATGGATTTATAATCAGCTATAATGGGGGCGGTCATTTTGGACCGGAACACATAATGAATTAACATGAAACGAATACAACAGGAGGGTTAAGGAAGTGGCTATGTTGTTGCCACGGTGATTCAGAAGGGACAAACAACAGTACCTGCCAGGGTACGATATGCAAACATTACACACCCACAACAAACCACACCCCTAAGACCACTCTTGTTTGGCTTCAGTCATGGCCGCTAGCATTTCTGAATGAGCAGTCTTCAAAACAAAGCCACATCGGAAAGTTTCGATTCGGAATGAATGCCTAAACTTAACCTTTGAAATTTGACACTTATGGACAAACGTTGGATTCTGCAGTGAGCCTGTGAGAACTTGTTGCATATGTATGCTGCATACACACACACACAAACACACACACACGCAAGGATAAGTATCATGCACCTGCAAACACACATCAAATTTCACACACACATATAGTCCAGACTCAACACTCCCCACTCACTTGTCTAGTTTCTCTCTTCTCTTTCCTTTTCTCTCTATTCTCTCTCCCCCATATGCTCTATCTCTATCTCTGTCTCTTCTCCACTCTCACTCGGTCTCACTCACCATAACCATTACAAACTGCCCACAAGTCAGATCTCACCTACTCTGTTCTTTTCCTAGTCTTTAGAAAACACTAGCCAGCCTCCACTCTTTGGCTAAGCCACAACCACACAATCCTTCCTGCGTGCTAAGTATTTGCCCTGCTCTGGGCTCTGGGACAGTGGGCCCTGCTACACACACACACACACACACACACACACACACACACACACAAACACACACACACGCATGCACCTATACACACACACACACATACACACACACACACACACACACACACACACACACACACACACACACGCAGGCATACAATAACGGACACACGCATACACACACAGTCTCACACACACACACACACGCCGTTCAAGATCAGGGATGACCATTTTTTTATGAGCATGGTCTTTGCTACTTCTATTACAGTATATTGGATGACTGTCATTCATATTCCATTCACCCAGCTCAATGTAACATTGATCGGTTTAGGCTACTAAATTTACATGATACTCAAATTTGCCCTACATAATACCCATCATGAGTTTGCTACAACCTAGCCTACAAATTAAAGTTTAGAACGGGGGAACGGGTCCCACAGGTCGCGAGATAAATTGGAGTAATCAAGGTGAAAGACAGTGACACATTTAACACCGCCTTGCACACTCTTGCCTGTATCTAGATGATCTGTGGTATAATCATTCATCCAAACAGATGCAACGTTCTGTTTTGCAACTAAAACGTGAGTTTCTGTTGGACAAATTCAGGTAGGTCCCTTACAGTTTTGTTCTGTTTGCTCCTGTTTAAGAAACATTTTGCAACAGAATCAGCGGAATGAATACATCCCTGATCACCCATACACACAGTTCACTTTCATAGCAGCCACATACAGCATCATCACTTTGCTCGTTGTATAAATCCTTCTCGTATCTACGTGCTCTCCTCCTCTCACCTTTTCCCTTCGCTTGTGGACTTTAAAACTTCTTGCCACTATAGGGGGTGCTGTTTTCGCATTAGCATAATTTCCTCTACAGATTAAACTGCCTCTTATTCAATTATTGCTCTTACTATATGCATATAATTAATACCATTGGATAGAAAACAATCTATAGTTTCTAAAACCGTTTCAATTTTGTCTCTGAGTGAAACAGAAGTCATTTGACAGCACTTTCCCTGACCAAGAAGAAGAATGCAAGATGTGTATGCTCGCTTCAACGCTCTGCCTATATATGGTCACGCCACCTATGACCCGAAACACACTTCATTCGTCTTCCTCTGGGTGTCAAGAGGACGTCAGAGGAGAAATTTTTTGTTTATCTTGTACTGACGTGAAATAAGACCTATTTCTTTGGCGTGACCGACAACTTCCGGTTCTCTGAATCGCGCTATTTGGAGGTGCGATTGTCTACTGTTTTGCTGCCGTTACGGATGAAAACTATCTCCGTCTCGAAGTTTGTTTGATACATGTGACCATATCATCTTAATGTATGTTTTTTCAATATAGTTTAATCAGATTATTTGAATTTTTTCGGGAGTTTTGCCGTGTTCCGTTCTGTGACTTTTTTTACTTTGGCCAGTCGACCAGTACATATGCTAAATGAAGACGGAAAGTTGCCATTATGAATGGATTGAACGACTCATCAGGACTAAGGACACCTTGATCAACATTCTGATGAAAGATCAGCAATAGTAAGACCCAATTTACGATGTTATTTCATATATCTGTCGTGCATGTGAACTGGTCGGGGGCGCCCAGCTGGTTCTGGCTGGCGTGGCTATGCTAATTTAGCGCTACATTTTGTTTTCGCTATAAAACATTTAATAAATCTGAAATATTGTTTGGATTCACCAGATGTTGGGCTTTCAATATCTGTACGCTGTGTATTTTTCTGAAATGTTTTAAGATAAGTAATTAGTTATATGACGTTGGTCTCTGTAATTGTTCTGGCTGCGTCAGCACTATTTCAGATTGCAGCTGCAATGTAGAACTGTGATTTATACCTGAAAAATGCACATTTTTCAAAAAAAAACTATGCTATACCATAAATATGTTATCAGACTGTCATCTTATGAAGTTGTTTCTTGGTTAGTGGCTATATATATTTTTATTTAGGCGAATTAGTGATAGCTACTGACGCAGGAAAAAACTGTTGGAGTAAAAAAATTGTGTCTTATGCTAACGTGGTTAGCTAATAGATTTACATATTGTGTCTTCCCTGTAAAACATTTTAAAAATCTGAAATGGTGGCTTTATTCACAAGATCTGTATCTTTCATCTGGTGTCTTGGACTTGTGATTTAATGATATTTAGATGCTACAATTTACTTGTGACGCTATGCTAGCTATGCTACTCAGTGGGGGGGGAGTGGGGGGTGATCCCGGATCCGGGTTGGTGACTCGTTAAAGGTTAATGCACAACACAACAGCTGTCTGTGAACAGGTGCAAACCTCTCCAAGCCAAGCCTTCATAGTATAACTGCTAACTGCTTCTCTCTCTCTGTCTCTCACGCACTCACACACACACTACAATCCCCATGCAGTCATATCTCCCTCCTCAGAGCGGGGATGAGAGCAGGGAACAAAGAGGCTCTCTGTCTCTCAGCTCACCGACCGACACTCCCATTGTCTCTCCAATCCCTCTCCTCCCTCCTCCTCACCTCCTTAAACCCACTGTCAGTGACACTCTTTTATTCTGGGAAGAGCCTGAATTCCATTCCTGTAATTTATCAGCCAACTGGAATTCTTTAAATAAAAATGTTGGTCGTTAAAAATGATATAACTGGAGCTTTCCTGTCTATGCTTGGTCTCAGTAAGATTGCTACAGGTGAAAGTGAGTTCTTGGTGGTTACTGTAAAGTCTGGTGTTTAGTTGGGTGGTCTGCTCTGCACTCTAGCTTTCATTCAATAACAACCTTGTATCATATTTCCATATTCTCATGGCCGGTGTAAAATGGATGATATTTGTCGTGGCAGATGTGTAAACTAATGTCGACAGAAGAGATGTTTCTCTCTCCTCTGCTCTCTTTCTACCGATGCTCTTTCTCTCAACTTCCCCCGTTCCAACCGGAGACTCATTTATTCTCTAATTTACCCACTTTAATCTCTCTCTTCAGAAGCTGTGAAAACAGAGAGAGAGACATACTGTACGTGGAAAGATATATATAGAGAGAGAAACATCTTACAATTCAAAGGTATACCAGGTCCCGTTTGCTGTGTTTTGACAGAATCTAGTGAAAATAGAGAAATGGAATTTAAAAAGACAAGAGGGGTGGGGCGGGGTGTAGTGAGAGGGGTAGAGGGAGAGGGAGAAAGAGAGAGGAAGAGTGGGAAAATAAACATATGAATGTGGTGCAGGCGGGAGTCAGGAATTCTCTCATCTAAAGATCACAGGCCTCGACGCTGGCTGTATGGAGAGAATATGTAAAAGAGAGTGAGAGAGAGGGGGTGAGAGGGAGGGAGACAGAGAGAGAGATACATATATGGGAAAAAGAGTGAGAGACAGAGAGAGAGGGAGATAACGAGAGGGAAAAAGAGGGGGCCAGAGAGAAAGAGAGCGAGAGAGAGAGAGAGCGAGGAGGGGGCACAGTGACACACCGACACACACACACACAACAGGTCCTGGTGCCATAAAAGCAGAAACACATGGCGGTATGCTACACCGTCACACCTCTTACACACTCCCATATGGAGAGGCGACAAGATGAAGAGAGAGATGGATAAATGGAGAGAAATAGAAGCATTGATAGATATCACAGAGGAGAAGAGAGAGGGATAAGATGGAAACAGTTTCAGGGTATGTTTTCTCAGTTGGAGGGAGGTGGTTAGGGTGTAGTATTTTTGAAGACTGCCAGCTCTGTCTCCTTCTAGAGATACTCCAGTCAGAGGAGATGAGACTGAAGGATCAGATATCATGGTCGTACAAGCCTATCAGGACATATATTATCTCAACCCCATCTCTGTGTGTGTGTGTGTGTTAGTGTGTGTGTGTGTGTGTGTGTGTGTGTGTGTGTGTGTGTGTGTGTGTGTGTGTGTGTGTGTGTGTGTGTGTGTGTGTGTGTGTGTGTGTGTGTGTGTGTGCGTGAGCGTGAGCGTGTGCACGTGAGTGTGAGTGTGTGTTCAACTACATGTAGTTCAAATAGTAATTTATTTACATTTTGTAGAATCTTGGTGGTAGTTGAACTAAATTTAAATCTTGGTGGTGTTCTCAGTTGTTAATAACTTGTTTTTACCATGTAGCGGTGTAGCTAACTACTGGAACTACACACTTCTTTTTTATAAAAAAAGAAATGAAAATATGGGTGAATATGGGTGCAAGAATTTCCTTTCTTTTTCCTCATCAGACCTGCCTAATTGTCACCTGAAACATCGTTTTTGTCTTTAATAGGCTACATTAAACATTATGTTAACATGTGATTCCAGAGTGATCTGCCCTTGAGCAAGACATTTAACACCCAACAACAGCTCCCTGGGCGCCGATGACGTGGATGTCGATTTAAGGTAGCCCCCCCGCACCTCTCTGATTCCGAGGGGTTGGGTTAAATACGGAAGACACATTTCGGTTGAATGCATTCAGCTGTGCAACTGACTAGGTATCTCCCTTTCCCTTCCATTTCCCTTCTTGCAAGTTGTAGTCCATGACATTTCAAGTAACTAAACAATATTAAGGGTAGCTTTAGCTTCGGCGTGTGTGTGTGCATGTGTGTGTGAGCCTTTAGATGAGTTAAACAGCATTGTATTCTGGTTAAGTGGTTGAGTTAGGTGTATTGTCTGATTGTTGTGTGCAGATGAATATGGAGGAATTGTTTGTTTCTGGGTGGGTATTATGTGAATATATGAGCATTCTGTGTATGGTAGTGTCACGATCGTCTATGGGTGAGAGAGAGGACCAAGGCGCAGCGTGTGCAAAATACATTCTCTTTTATTTAGAGAAGGGAAAAAACACGCAACAAACACTATAACAAAACGAAGCAAAACAACAAACGATCGTGAAGCTATAAACGTAAGTGCACACACAAGCTACAAACGTACAACATAGACAATTACCCACAAAACCCCAATGCCTATGACTGCCTTAAATATGGCTCTCAACTAGAGACAATGAACCACAGCTGCCTCTAATTGAGAACCAATCCAGGCAGCCATAGACATACAAACACCTAGACAAGACACTGACCCATATACCATACAAAACCCCTAGACAATACAAAAACACATACATTCCCCATGTCACACCCTGACCTAACTAAAATAATAAAGAAAACAAAGAATACTAAGGCCAGGGCGTGACAGTACCCCCCCCCCCCCCCCCCCCCCAAAGGTGCGGACTCCGGCCGCACAACCTGACATTGAAGGGGAGGGTCCGGGGTGGGCCTTATTATGGCGGCGGCTCGGGTGCGGGACGTGGCCCCCACTCCACCATTGTCAATACCCGCTTTGGTGGCGCCTCTGGAGCGGCGACCCTTGTAGCAAGTCCCGGACTGAAGACCATCCCAGAGGGCGCCACCGGACGGATGGGTAGCTCCGGACTGAGGGGTAGCTCCGGACTGAGGGGTAGCTCCGGACTGAGGGACGGCAGCTCCGGACTGAGGGACGGCAGCTCCGGACTGAGGGACTGCAGCTCATGGCTGGCTGACGGATCTGGCTGCTCATGGCTGGCTGACGGATCTGGCTGTTCATGGCTGGCTGACGGATCTGGCTGCTCATGGCTGGCTGACGGATCTGGCTGCTCATGGCTGGCTGACGGATCTGGCTGCTCATGGCTGGCTGACGGATCTGGCTGCTCATGGCTGGCTGACGGATCTGGCTGCTCATGGCTGGCTGACGGATCTGGCTGCTCATGGCTGGCTGACGGATCTGGCTGCTCATGGCTGGCTGACGGCTCTGGCTGCTCATGGCTGGCGGACGGCTCTGGCTGCTCATGGCTGGCGGACGGCTCTGGCTGCTCATGGCTGGCGGACGGCTCGGGCTGATCCTGTCTGGCGGACGGCTCGGGCTGATCCTGTCTGGCGGACGGCTCGGGCTGATCCTGTCTGGCGGACGGCTCGGGCTGATCCTGTCTGGCGGACGGCTCGGGCTGATCCTGTCTGGCGGACGGCTCGGGCTGATCCTGTCTGGCGGACGGCTCTGGCTGATCCTGTCTGGCGGACGGCTCTGGCTGATCATGGCTGGCTGACGGATCTGGCTGATCATGGCTGGCTGACGGATCTGGCTGCTCATGGCTGGCTGACGGATCTGGCTGCTCATGGCTGGCTGACGGATCTGGCTGCTCATGGCTGGCTGACGGATCTGGCTGCTCATGGCTGGCTGACGGCTCTGGCTGCTCATGGCTGGCTGACGGCTCTGGCTGCTCATGGCTGGCGGACGGCTCTGGCTGCTCATGGCTGGCGGACGGCTCTGGCTGATCCTGTCTGGCGGACGGCTCGGGCTGATCCTGTCTGGCGGACGGCTCGGGCTGATCCTGTCTGGCGGACGGCTCGGGCTGATCCTGTCTGGCGGACGGCTCGGGCTGATCCTGTCTGGCGGACGGCTCGGGCTGATCCTGTCTGGCGGACGGCTCTGGCTGATCCTGTCTGGCGGACGGCTCTGGCTGATCCTGTCTGGCAAACTGCTCTGGCTGATCCTGTCTGGCGGACGGCTCTGGCTGATCCTGTCTGGCGGACGGCTCTGGCTGATCCTGTCTGGCGGACGGCTCTGGCTGATCTTGTCTGGCGGACGGCTCTGGCTGATCCTGTCTGGCGGACGGCTCTAGCGGCTCGGGACAGACGGGCAGCTCTGACGGCTCGGGACAGACGGGCAGCTCTGACGGTGCTTGGCAGACGGGCAGCTCAGACGGTGCTTGGCAGACGGGTAGCTCAGACGGTGCTTGGCAGACGGGCATCTCAGGGCTAGTGCGGGGAGCAGCAACAGGACGCACAGGACTCTGGGGACACACAGGAGGCTTGGTGCGTGGTGTAGGCACTGGTGGTAATGGGCTGGAGACACGCACCATAGGGCTAGTGCGTGGAGGAGGAACAGGGCTCTGGAGACGCACAGGAAGCCTGGTGCATGGTGTAGGCACTGGTGGTACTGGGCTGGGGCGGGGAGGTGGCGCCGGAAATACCGGACCGTGCAGGCGTACTGGCTCCCTTGAGCACTGAGCCTGCCCAACCTTACCTGGTTGTATGCTCCCCGTCGCCCGACCAGTGCGGGGAGGTGGAATAACCCGCACCGGGCTATGTAGGCGAACCGGGGACACCATGCGTAAGGCTGGTGCCATGTAAGCCGGCCCGAGGAGACGCACTGGTGGCCAGATGCGTTGGGCCGGCTTCATGACATCCGGCTCAATACTCAATCTAGCCCGGCCGATACGAGGAGCTGGTATGTACCGCACCGGGCTATGCACACGTACAGGAGACACCATGCGCTCTACTGCGTAACACGGTGTCTGCCCGTACTCTCGCTCTCCACGGTAAGTACAGGGAGTAGGCGCAGGTCTCCTACCTGACTTCGCCACACTCCCTTTTAGCCCCCCCCCCCCAAGAATTTTTTTGGGCTGACTCACAGGCTTCCTATCGCGTCTTCGTGCTGCCTCCATTCGCCGGTATCCCTCCTCGCACTGCGCCAGAGAATCCCAGGCGGGCTCCGGCACTCGCCCTGGGTCGATCGCCCACCTGTCGATCTCCTCCCACGTAGTGTAGCCCATATCCTGCTCCCTTTGCCATAAATCCTGTGTGTATTGCTCCTGTTGCCACTTGACACGCCGCTTGGTCCGATTCTGGTGGGTAATTCTGTCACGATCGTCTATGGGTGAGAGAGAGGACCAAGGCGCAGCGTGTGCAAAATACATTCTCTTTTATTTAGAGAAGGGAAAAAACACGCAACGAACACTATAACAAAACGAAACAAAACAACCAGGGCGTGACAGGTAGCTACGTGTTTAAAAGCATTGTGTGTGTGTGTGTGTGTGTGTGTGTGTGTGTGTGTGTGTGTGTGTGTGTGTGTGTGTGTGTGTGTGTGTGTGTGTGTGTGTGTGTGTGTGTGTGTGTGTGTGTGTGTGGTAGTGCTATAGGTAGCCTTCCCTCAGTCTGCTAACAAAAACAGCAGTTTTTATAAAATCAACAGGCAAGTGAGCATGCTCCTGTCTTCTTGCGGCTTCAAGCGTGGGAAATATGTCTGTGTGCGTGCAGTTCGTTCGTTCGTTTGTGTGCGTGTACCTGTGTGTGGATGCGTGCATGTGTCTATTTATGTTCCCAGGTCGGTATCAGGGTCCGCAAGGGTGTGGAGCAAGGGATATTGTCACATCTCTCTTTCTCTAATCCCGTGATTGGTCGTCGGTCCATCACCAAGACAAATCTGATTGGCAGTTAGCTCTGGCTGTCAACTGAGGGAGCAGGTGGGGGATGGCCTTAGTTCCGCTCTGTTGCTAGGTTACAGGTATGCCTAATAGATGTGGAGATAGATAGAGTAAAGATAAGGATGAGGATGGGTCGGTGCGAAAGTCAGTGTGTCAGTGTGCAAGTGAGGAGGGTGGGGTCATTTGGGTGAGGGAGAGAAAGATACAGAGAGAAATACTGTTTGAGAGAGAGAGAGAGAGAGAGAGAGAGAGAGAGAGAGAGAGAGAGAGAGAGAGAGAGAGAGAGAGAGAGAGAGAGAGAGAGAGAGAGAGAGAGAGAGAGAGAGAGAGAGAGAGAGAGAGAGAGAGAGAGAGAGAGAGAGAGAGAGAAAAATAGACGGTGGGGATGTTCTAGGGCCTGAGCCTGGTTCTAGGTGTGTACTCTTTTTATCCAGAGTTCTCAGAGTCAGGGTCATCAATTGTATGAGCACCAAAGAAGACACACACACACCTCTCAAACACTCACACACACACGCACACACACACACACACACACACACACAAACACACAGAGGCTTTGGGATCCTCCCACCCATGTTGCTGATCTGAGAGGAGTGATTGGTTTTTCAGCCATTAGAATGCAGCGGTATTAATCACTCTCTGCTTTTGATATCACTGTTCAGTGAACTGCCTTTCCACCGCAGTTAGATTGCAATCACTAAACAGTCAGTCCCAGCTAATCGGGGCCATCTATCAACACATACACGCACACGCACACACAGATGGCGCCGGTGGGGATGGCTGCCGTTTTATGGGCTCTTAACAAACCGTGCTATTTTAGTTTTTTTCACATTGGTTGTAACTTATTTTGTACATAATGTTGCTGCTACCGTCTCTTATGACCGAAAAGAGCTTCCGGACATCAGAATGGCAATTACTCACCTTGAACTGGACAAAGATTTTTCTTTAATGAGTCGGACGAGAGGGATTTACTCCAGACACCCGAACAAGCCCACATCCCCATCATTCGCAGGAGAAAGAGACGGAGGTTTCACGGAAGGAGATCAGGGTGCCTTGCGAGGATCCAGCGACGAGTGGCTAATCTGCCTTTGCCACCGGTACTATTGGCCAACGTACAATCACTGGATAATAAATTAGACGAACTACAAGCATGTATATCCTACCAAAGGGAGATTAAAAACTGTAATATCTTGTTTCACCGAATAACATACATCTGGTGGGTTATACACTGTATCGGCAGGATTGAACAGCAGCCTCTGGTAAGACGGTGGCGGTCTATGGATATTTGTAAGCAACAGCTGGTGCACGATATCTAAGGAAGTCTCGAGGTCTTGCTCGCCAGAGGTAGAGTATCTCATGATAAGCTGTAGATCACACTATCTACCTTGAGAGTTTTTATCTATATTATTCGTAGCCGTCTATTTACCACTGCCAACCGTTGCTGGCACTAAGACCGCACTCAATGAGCTGTATACGGCCATAAGCAAACAGGAAAATGCTCATCCAGGGGCGGCGCTCCTAGTGGCCGGGGACTTTAATGCAGGCAAACTTAAATCCGTTTTACCTAATTTCTACCAGCATGTTAAATGTGCAACCAGAGGGAAAAAACTCTAGACCACCTTTTCTCCACACACAGAGACGCATACAAAGCTCTCCCTCGCCCTCCATTTGGCAAATCTAATCATAATTCTATCCTCCTGATTCCTGCTTACAAGCAAAAATTAAAGCAGGAAGCACCAGTGTCAATAAAAATGAGGTAAAATATAAATGATGCTAAGCTATAGGACTGTTTTGCTAGCACAGACTGGAATATGTTCAGGGATTATTCCGATGGCATTGAGGAGTACACCACATCAGTCACTGGCTTCATCAATAAGCGCATCGGTGACGTTGTCCCCACAGTGACTGTACGTACATACCCCAACCAGAAGCCATGGATTACAGGCAACATCCGCACTGAGCTAAAGCTGCCGCTTTCAAGGAGCAGGATTCTAACCAGGAAGCTTATAAGAAATCTTGCTATGCCCTCCGACAAACCATCAATCAGCCAAGCATCAATACAGGACGAAGATCTAATCGTACTACACCGGCTCCCACGCTCGTCGGATGTACAGGGCTAGCAAACTATTACAGACTACAAAGGGAATCACAGCCGAGAGCTGCCCAGTAACACAAGCCTACCAGACAAGCAAAATTACTTCTATGCTCGCTTCGAGGCAAGTAACACTGAAACATGCATGAGAGCATCAGCTGTTCCGGACGCCTGTGTGATCACGCTTTCCGTAGCCAATGTGAGTAAGATCTTTAAACAGGTCAACATTCACAAGGCCGCAGGGCCAGATGGATTACCAGGACGTGTACTCCGAGCATGCGCTGACCAACTGGCAAGTGTCTTCATTGACATTTTGAACATCTCCCTGTCTGAGTCTGTAATACCAACATGTTTCAAGCAGACCGCCATAGTCCCTGTGCCCAAGAACCCTAAGGTAACCTGCCTAAATGACTACCGACCCGTAGCACTCACGTCTGTAGCCATGAAGTTCTTTGAAAGGCTGGTCATGGCTCACATCAACACCATTATCCCAGAAACCCTAGACCCAGTCCAATTTGCATACTGCCCCAACAGATCCACAGATTTTGCATTCTCTCTTGCACTCCCCACTGTTCTTTCCCACCTGGACAAAAGGAACACCTATTTGAGAATGCTATTCATTGACTACAGCTCAGCTTTCAACACCATTGTGCCCTCAATGCTCATCACTAAGCCAAGGACCCTGGGACTAAACACCTCCCTCTGCAACTGGATCCTGGACTTCCTAACAGGCTGCCCCCTGGTGGTAAGGTTAGGTAACAACACATCCACCACGCTGATCCTCAACACGGGGGCCCCTCAGGGGTGCATGCTCAGTCCCCTCCTGTACTCCCTGTTCACTCAGGACTGCATGGCTAGGCACGACTCCAACACCATCATTAAGTTTGCCGATGACACAACAGTGAAAGGCCTGATCAGCGACAACAACGAGACAGCCTATAGGGAGGAGGTCAGAGACCTGACCGTGTGGTGCAAGGACAACATACTCTCCCTCAACGTGATCAAGACAAAGGAGATGATTGTGGACTACAGGAAGGACTGAGGAGGACTGAGTATGCCCCCATTTTCATCGACGGGGCTGTAGTGGAGCAGGTTAAGAGCTTCAAGTTCCTTGGTGTCCACATCACCAACAAACTAACATGGTCCAAGCACAACAAGACAGTCCTGAAGAGTGCACAACAAAACCTACTCCCCCTCAGGAGACTGAAAAGATTTGACATGGGTCCTCAGATCCTCAAAAGTTTCTACAGCTTGAATCACTGCCTAGTATGGCAACTGCTCGGCCTCCGACCGCAAGGCACTACAGAGGGTAGTGCGTACGGCCCAGTATAACACCGGGGCCAAGCTTCCTGCCGTCCAGGACCTCTACACCAGGTGGTGTCAGAAGAAGGCCCACATTTCTCAAAGACTCCAGCCACCCTAGTCATGGACTGTTCTCTTTGCTACCGCACAGCAAGCGGTGCCGGAGCGCCAAGTCTAGGTCCAAGAGGCTTCTTAACAGCTTCTAACCCCAAGCAATAAGACTCCAGAACATCTAATCAAACATAGACTATTTGCAGTGCTGCTACTCTCTGTTATTATCTATTCATAGTCACTTTAATAACTCTACCTACATGTACATATTACCTCAATTACCTCGACTAACCGGTGCCCCCACACATTGACTCTGTACCGGTACCCCATGTATATTGCCTCACTACTGTTATTTTACTGCTGCTCTTTAATTATTATTTTTTTATATATATTTTTTTCCTTAAAACTGCATTGTTGGTTAAGGGCTTGTAAGTAAGCATTTCACTGTAAGGTCTACACCTGTAAGGTCGACACCTAAAATTGTATTTTATTTTATTTAACACTTATCAATGGTGCCCGTGTGCATTCGGTGTAAGAAGATTTGGTGAGTCTCCGTCCCGGCCAGTTAGTATTCCATGTTAGGAATGGTGTGTTAGCGGGGATAGGGATTACGGCTCAGAAACACGCGCGCACACACACACACATACACGGGGGGATTGAGGGATTGGTGAGGTTCTTCTTTTTATGCCTCTGTATCCCCTTCTTTTACAACCCCCTCGTATACTGTCCTCTTCATACACCTCCATAAACCCTCTTCTACCCAGGGTCTGTAGTGAATGTCATCCCTCATCTAATTACTGTATCTGCATTACATAATATTAGCTCTACCTTCGCTCTGACACCCCGGAGACACTGGCCATGTCCCAAATGGCACCCTATTCCCTTTGTAGTGCAATACTTTTGACCGGGACCTACTGCCTAGCTCACAATACTGGAGATAGAGGAAGCACTGTAACTATACAGGAGAATAACATGCTGTTTCACCCTACTGCAGCTAGCTACTCTATTCTATTTAAATACCATTCTCCTGCATTGTCACTTTTCGGTATATGCTCATAGTAAGAGACTGTTTTATTGTAAACAGATACTTTATATTCCATTGACATTAAGCCCAGGCTCGTCAGGTAGTCTCATGTGGATTGTCACATATAGCTGTATATTCTTACAGTAAGTGACAATGCTTTAGGGGAAGGTCTACAGGGATATAGTTCATGTTAGAAGCAAATGTTTGTTTTTGTTATTTTCACCTTGTGAATGTGTCTGAGGGGTGAACAGTGAGTTGAGAATGATGTTGGCAGTTTCTCAAATGCTTTTTGACTCTGCATACACCTCTATCGCTCGCATTCTATTTATTTCTTGGTCTCCTTTCCGCTTCTCTCATATTCTTTCCCTACAGTGTATCCATCCCTCCCTCCCTCCCTCACCCCCTCACCCCCGGGGAGTGATTAATGCTAGACTGCCTCAGCAGACATATCTGCTCTGTCAGGCTGAAGCCAGCGTTGTTAAGTCTTGGATCAACTAAGGACTTTCCACCGGGCCGTTCAGAACAGTAGGACTTTACAAAACAAGGAAAAGGGAGGGGAAAAAGAGGTGTAAAATGATGGGGAACTTTAAACAATCCTAGATGTGTGTAGGCTAGGTCCTAAACTCACTGCAGATAGGAAAGGAAAGACAGGAATTTTAGATCCTAGAAATACTCACACACACACACACACACACACACACACACACACACACACACACACACACACACACACACACACACACACACACACACACACACACACACACACACACACACACACACACACACACACACTTGTCTTGACTCCTCAGTGTCCGCTGGGCCAGGAGAACATCTGGCTGGCCGGGAACGATGCCGGAACGCTAGTTGAACGCCAGGAGAACACCAGAGGAGCATACCAAGGAGGACGGAGCCACATTCCAGATTTGCTCACTGACCATGGAATGCTACTTTACCTTACAGTTTTACCTACCTTCCATCTCTCTCTCTTTCTCCTCTTTTTACCATCAATGTTTTCTCTATTTCCCTCTTTCTCTGCCTCTCCAGTTCTATTCCCTTTCACAGTCTCACGTGGCTCTGTCTACAGTCAACCTCTCTCTACAGTACTGTATGCCTCACATTTAAACCATTTTCCCTTATCAATTTCTCCTCAATTACTTACAATTACCTGTCTCATCTTTCATACCACTTGTCTTTTCTCCTGTTTCCACCCTCCTCCCCCTCTCTCTCTCTCGTTCTCTGTCTCTGTCTCTGTCTCTGTCTCTGTCTCTGTCTCTGTCTCTGTCTCTGTCTCTTTCTGATTCAAAACACCCACAGACTGAGATGTTTAGTCAGAAACCAGAGGTAATGAATGGGATGAAGAGAGAGCGAGAAAGAGAGAGAGAGAGAGAGAGAGAGAGAGAGGGAGAGGGAGAGGGAGAGGGAGAGGGAGAGGGAGTGTGGTTTCATCCCCAGATGGTCTGCCTTCCTTGAGTACTGTCTCACCTACACCGTTCTCCCTCTATGTCAACACAACCACACCCCGATGGAAAACGGTCCTACCCGGGCGTCACACTAAAGAGGCTAGCCGCTATTCTTAAATGCTAACCACTGGATGTTTATCTAAGGAACACCACTAGAGGAGTCCCAAATGGCACCCTATTCCCACATAGTACACTAAGCCCCATATGTTTCTGGTGAAAAATAGTGCACTATGAAGAGAAAAGGAAGCAGTCTACCAGTCCTTCCTCTGCACCTGGAGATAACATAATGAAGGAGTGTCTTACTCAGTCAATGTTAGAGGAAACGGGAGGGAGGAGGGAGGAGGGAGAAGGAGGAGGGAACCGGGGGAGAGGAGGATGGAGACGGAGGGAGAGAGAGATGGTGACAAATGAGAAAGACGGAGGAAGAAGCATGTGCAAGTAGGGAGGAGTTGAGAGGAGGAGGAGGAAGAAGGGAGGGTTTAAGAACGGAGAAGGAGTCCCCAGATGCAGGTTGAGCTAGTGTAGTTCAGAGCGTGTGACCTGGGGTCAACCTGTGGTGATGACCTCTAAACTAGAGGAAGTGCTCTGTGTATTACTGGAACTGTGACTAAAGCCTGCCATGGAGAGGGTCAGAGAGAGATGAAGAGACACATGGGATGTGTCCCAAATGGCATCCTATTCCCTATATAGTGCACCTACTTACACCACTTAATATTTATGGCCAATTCCACGATAACAGAGTGATGCTGAGACTCCGATTTTTTAAAATTTAAAATGTATGTCAAACAAAAACCAATGATTGTAAAGTTAAACAAACCATTTAACTCTATGCACAAGGACTACTTTTAACAGTAAAAAAATGGCCACAGACATTTTTACACAAACACATTTACTTGAAGAACAGTACAGATGCAAAGTTTGGTAACAGAATGACGTCTCACAGGCTGACTACACCGCTCGCGTCGCGTTGCAAAATACATTTAGAAATATATCTTATTCAATTATTGCACCCACACTGCTCGCGCGCACCAACGAGCGTCTGCGTTGCCAAGGGCTAAAATAGAAATCAGTTCTATTTCTGACGCAGATCGCGCTGCAAGTCCTGCCTCTCCCATCTCCTCATTGGTTTATAGAAGCAGGTACCCACGTGCCATCTCCTCGTTGGTTATACCCACGTGGGTGACTGAAAGACGAACGAGGTCAGTGGCGCTAATGCACCTAATTTATGAAAGTTGCCAATCGCAATATAAAGTGTGTAAGTAGGTGCACTAGCAACAGCAAGCTAGCTAAATAGGACAAATAGGCTAGCAAGTGCAAGCTAACTAGCTAAATTGCCATACATGTTTAATGCTTTTCGACCTGTCCCCAAATGAATATAATTGGTTCAGAGGTTGTTTTGATATTTTAACCTGTGTGTCGTGATCGCGTTTGGTGTGGGGCGACAAAATCAATTTATGCACAATGGCCGGTTTGGGTTCCGTGTCAGTCATTTCAGTCTCAGCATCACTGTTATCGTGGAATTCCCCTTATGTTCCACCTAGGCTGCTTTATCCTCTCTTCTCTCTCTTCTGTGTCTTCACTTTCTTCACTATTTTGTCTCTTTTAGTTTTTAGGGGGCGGGGGATGCAGTAAGCCATTGTTTGAACTAGACTAGGTCCTGATATGGTCCTCACTTACGTCCTGGTAACTTACAAGGAACTAGGCAAGGGTCCACCAGAGAACGTTCCCTTGGGACCATCATGTGACGTCCTCTTGACCGTAATGAAAGGTCCTCTTGTGGTCATTGAACCAAATAGGAACTTTTTCGTAGCATTCACTAATGGACATCAAAATACCTTATAACATTATATTGCGACCAAACCGGGACCTGTACTTAATGTCCTCTTATGGTCCTGAGGTTAATGTCATGTTTTAATGTTTCTAGAACATTCTCAGAACGTCAGTGGGATAACGTTTTGCCAAAACCCTCAAAGGGAGCTTGTGGGAACGTCGCCTAATGTCCTAAGGACATCCTCTGTTTTCTGGGTCCCTGTGTGTGTGTGTGGTTGTGTGTGTATGATTGCGTGCGTACGTGTACCCTGTGAGCGTGTACATGCCTCTGTGTGTGTGTGTGTGTGTGTGTGTGTGTGTGTGTGTGTGTGTGTGTGTGTGTGTGTGTGTGTGTGTGTGTGTGTGTGTGTGTGTGTCTGTGTCTGTGTCTGTGTCTGTGTCTGTGTCTGTGTGTTTGTGTGTGTGTGTACGTGAGCTCCTGTGTCTGTGTCCTGGAGCGTCGGCCTGTGTTAAGAGACCACTCTGTGTAATGAGCGGGACAGGGTGACAGGGCCAGGGTTGCATCACTAAGTCCCCCAGGGCCTAAATCACAGTGGCATCTGCCACCAGAACCAAACCTGAGGTCAGCACAGCACAGGACTGCAGAGGGAACAGAGGACAGACAGGGGAGCACAATACCATGCTCCAATGGAGCTACTGTACTGTAGACCTGGAGTGTGAGTGTGTGTGTGTGTGTGTGTGTGTGTGTGTGTGTGTGTGTGTGTGTGTGTGTGTGTGTGTGTGTGTGTGTGTGTGTGTGTGTGTGTGTGTGTGTGTGTGTGTGTGTGTGTGTGTGTGTGTGTGTGTGTGTGTGCGCGAGAGGTTGTGTTTATGTTTGATAATTCCTGTTTGCCATGTGTTATAAGTAAAGGCTTTATTATATGCCTAGTCCTCATCCTCCTCTAGCATATCCCAGATTTAATTTGGCAATCTCTTCTCCCTGCTGGAAATTGAGCAAACAATTTAATTAACTTAATTAATCTGTTTTAATACTTAACATTAATTACTTCTCTCTTTCTTTGCACCCCCTCTCTCTCTATCTCTCCTCTCTCTCCTCCCTCCCTCTATCTCCCCCTTTCTATCTCTCCCCCCTCTCTCTCTCTCCCCCCACTCTCTCTCCCCAATATCTCCCCCTTCTCTCTCTCCCCTCTCGCTCCTGTCTCTCTCTTGCTCCCTCTTCCCCACTTCCCTCTGTCTATCTGTTTCTCTCTATCTCCCTCCCTCTTTCTCTCTCTCTCTCTCTCATGAGTGAGCTTGGCTGTCACGAGTATATCTTCTCACAACACTATATGATCGTAAATGTCCCGTAAGGGCAGAGATCGAGAACAGGGTCCGTATCCACAAAGATTCTCAGAGTAGCCTTTTAGCTCATCATGAATAACATTATATGAACAGATCCTAGATCAGCACTCCTACTTTGATACCGACCCAGATCACCCAGATAGTGGTCTTACAGATCCTAGCTGAGGGCGGTGGTATGGTATAGTATGGCGGTATCTCTTTGATCCGTCGACACAGTATCCTCCGTAACACCCCCTACTGTTCTACTGCTCTACTGTTACTCCTGTCCAGGACACTTAGACTCCTCTCACGTTTCAAACTACTCACAGTACACGGGCTTTATATAGTCCCAGTATGTCCATAAAACAGAGACTGCATCCCAAATGGCATCCTATTCCTTACATAGTGCACTAATTTTGACCAGAGCCTTATTGGCCTTGGTAAAAAATGAGTGCACTATATAGGGAAAATGGTGCCATTTGAGATGCAGCCAGAGCCTCCTCACTTGTAAGAGAAGCTCTTGGTTGTGTGGGCCATATTTAGAGCTCTGAGATGATGACTCCAAGGCCTCAGGAGGGCTGTGGTTTGTGTCAGGGTTTCAATGACCAGAAAGGCAATAATAGCCTACAGTTTTAGAGGGCTACGTTTAGTGTGTGTGTGTGTGTGCGTGTGCCTGCGTGCGTGTGCCTGCGTGCGTGCGTGCCTGCGTGCGTGCCTGCGTGCGTGCCTGCGTGCGTGCCTGCGCGCGTGCCTGCGTGCGTGCCTGCGTGCGTGCGTGCCTGCGTGCGTGCCTGCGTGCGTGCCTGCGTGCGTGCCTGCGTGCCTGCGTGCCTGCGTGCGTGCCTGCGTGCGTGCCTGCGTGCGTGCCTGCGTGCGTGCCTGCGTGCGTGCCTGACGCTTCGAACACACCGACTGCGTCATTGCATCACTGCTGCATAACATTTTGCGCAGCTAGGCAACTATACTGATGCAGGTACCTTTTGCAAATGGTCGCATGCGGTTGGACACATGGAGGAGAGAATCATTTTCGCAGTATCCTCAAAACCGTGTCTTTTTGACACAACTGCTGACAGCTACAGGGACATAAACACAAAAAATGCTGCTTGGAGACAAGTGTCCACGATAGTAGGATTGCCAGGTCAGTTTAGTAGTGAGCTTGTGCTAGATGTGGCTAGTTAGCGTTAGCTAGCTAGCTAACCTAGCTTGCTAACCTAGCCAATGAGGTGTGTGTGAAAGAAATAGTCATACCACCTTCCTCAACGTTGGTCTCATTGTTGAAAGAGCCTACTCTGCCTATCTTGACTATTTATTATTGCATTTCGCTCCAAAACTGCATTTTGGAGGGAAATTATATTATAGGCTCTCACAATTAATTTGAGGATGTCATCGAATAAATAATATACTTGGCAAATAAATGAATAAAAAATGTAAAGAAATTATGCAATCAAACTGTTTTTATGTAATCCCAAATTTTTACTGAATGTGTGCAAAAAAAAATCTACATTCATATTTTGCTACTTTCTGTCAAGTCCACTCATACAATTTGATGCATACGTTCGATTTATCGAACGTATGCACCACACAGAACGCACTGCAACTGCCTCTGCAACGCAATGCTGCAAGGCAAATGCAGCGTTCCATTGGAAATGAATGTACTTCTGGTGTATCGAAACGCAACGACGCAGTCGGTGTGTTCGAAGCGTGAGTGCGTGCGTGTTTTCAAAGGTAGCTTTAAGGCAAGAGACATATAGAAATAGAGGTGTATGGTTTAGATAAATCCTACTTGTTATAGTGGGTATTTTCATGCTTTCCTCTGCTTTTGATGTATTTTCCATCCCATTTCATTGACTGTGATTTAGTGACTGTAATAAATAGCTGGTGTGGGTAAGATAGAGACAGTGTGCACTATCAGGAAAGGGATTTTCCCAGTAGTGTTCTCTAACCTTAAATGGTTATCTTTCATCATATTTCCCCAAATTTCTCTAACTCTCTCTTTGTTCATTTCAAATCAAATCACGTTTTATTAGTCTCCTGCGCCGAATACAACAGGTGTAGACCCCACAGTGAAATGCTTACTTACAAGCCCCTAACCAACAATGCAGTTAAAAACAATACAAATAAGAGTAAGAAATAACAGTAACAAGTAGTTAAAGAGCAGCAGCAAAATAACAATAGCAAGACTACATACAGGGGGTGTACCTGTACAGAGTCAATTTGCGAGAACACCGGTTAGTTGAGGTAATTGAGGTAATATGTACATGTAGGGAGAGTTATTATAATGACTATGCATAAATAATAACAGAGAGTAGCAGTGTGTCGTAAAATGGGGGGGGTGGGGGGGGGCAATTGACTAGATGTTCAGGAGTCTTATGGCCTGGGTGTAGAAGCTGTTTAGAAGCCTCTTGGACCTAGACTTGAGTCTTTGACAATTTTTAGGGCCTTCCTCTGACACCGCCTGGTATAGAGCTCCTGGATGGCAGGAAGCTTGGCCCCAGGGTACTGGGCCATATGCACTACCCTCTGTAGTGCCTTGCGGTCGGAGGCCAAGCTATTGACATAACAGGCAGTGATGCAACCAGTCAGGATACTCTCGATGATGCAGCTGTAGAACCTTTTGAGGATCTGAGGACCCATGGCAAATATTTTCGTTCATGGTTATATTTTTCTGTTTGTTCATGGTTTTGGTTTTAGGTATAGTTTTGTTATCTGATATTGAGAAGAAGGGAGACTATTCCAGACAGTTGTTATGGGCAGTCCAATAAACTCATAATCCTCCACTGTTCCATACTTTCCTCCTTGTTCCTGTTTCCTTGTTCCTGTTTCTGAAAGAACATGATGCTCTCTCTCTGGAATCTATAGAGACTCTTTGATGTTTTATTCACTCTTCTTTTAGACTGGAGTTGTCCAGTTCTCTCTCTCCCTCCCTCCTCCCTCTCTCTGATCGATCCAACCATGTCTCCCATTCCCACATGTCATCTTTTTCTTTGACACGGCTCTCCTCTCCTGTCTGCTTGGTATTCCGGAGCGGGGAGCCATGCACCAGCACAGATCCATCAGCTCCGATCGTAATGCTGCACCACGGCTCAGAGAGGACCGAGGGATGAGCGGAGAGAGAGAGAGAGAGAGAGAGAGAGAGAGAGAGAGAGAGAGAGAGAGAGAGAGAGAGAGAGAGAGAGAGAGAGAGCGAGAGCGAGAGAGAGAGAGAGAGAGAGAGAGAGAGAGAGAGAAAGGGCAGGTCACTGGCTTGTCGACATCCTTCTGGGACCAAAGCCTCAGACTGACAGGGAGAAAGCGAGAGAGAGAAAAAAGTGAAAGGAAGAATAAGGCTTATCTTTTGCTGTATAGAATAGACGTCCAATGCCTTCACTTTCATTGTCGTGCTATACAGTATCTATACCTCTGATGTATTGATGTAGCTCGTGATACAACGAACACACACCTTGGAGTAGGCGAACTGTGTGCAGGCTTTATGATTCCCTGTTTAAGATGTATAAACACCTTAGCTTCTCTGCACTGACGGATCATAATCATACTGCTGATTTACTGACATTACCCAGCACCGGAGTTATCCTGCATTACTGTCATTCTCCCCTGCAGTAACTGTAATGTCATATAATGATGTAATTATAGGAATTAACCATGACAGGCTTGGGGTGAATCTGAAATTACACTCTATTTCCCTTTTGGTCAAAGCCACGTATCACATAGGACTGGCCAAAATGGGAATTTAACCTATATTAACCCAAAGCTATATGGGGTGGTATGTACAGTAGTCCAAGGCCTGTATTCACAAGGGAATCACAGTGTAGGAGTGCTGATCTTAATGAATAAGATTATATGGACGGGTGGGGACCTGATACTAGATCAGCACTCCTACCCTGAGACACTATGTGGATACAGGCCCAAAGGTGTACTGCACTGTTGTGTACAGTGGAGAGTTAAAGTAGCTGTGAAAGTAGCTGCTGAACAAGGAACTACTATAGCAGACCTTAAAGCTCTGTAGTGGTGTTTCTGAGTTAGCTTGCTCCAGTGCAGCTCTCAGTCTAAACCAGTGGAATAACATCACACTTAGTGCTGCATCGCAATCCAGTGAAAACTTTCCCCAGCTCTTTGCCCGAGCAACAATTTCTCTATTTTCTCTCTCCCCCACTTCACACTCCTCCGTTAGGATCATTCACCATCCCTTCTTCAACCTGTCAGAGGGAAGAGGGAGAGTGACAGCGAGCGTATCAGGCATATCAGTGTTTGTGTCTCTCTTTTTCTCCTTTTCTTTTCTTTCTTTTCCCTCTAAAGCCCCAGAATCCTCCTCTTCAGTTCTCCCCCATGGTTTTGCTCCTCGGCAGTCGGTTGCCGTGGTAATTACCAGTTGTCTAAACAGACAGATGGAATTACAGAGAGTGACAGGCAATTTTGCAAGCGCCTGTTTTTTCACTGTGTGTGTGTGTGCGTGTGAGTGATTGCGTGCGTGTGTGGGCGTGTGTGTGGGTGGGCGTGTGTGTGTGTGTGTGTGTGTGTGTGTGTGTGTGTGTGTGTGTGTGTGTGTGTGTGTGTGTGTGTGTGTGTGTGTGTGTGTGTGTGTGTGTGTGTGTGTGTGTCAGAATGGGGAGCGGGTTAGGGGGAATTAGCTTACAGGGAATATTAGAGCAGGATTTCGACCTGGACAAACTTATTTCCTGGTGCAGTGGCTCTGATACCATGTGTCATTCTCTCTCTCTCTCTCTCTCTCTCTCTCTCTCTCTCTCTCTCTCTCTATCTCATCAGTGTTAATTTCAACAATAACTATAACGGTCACTTCAGTCAATCGTCAGTCTTTTGAACTGATGAGCCAGGACACTTCAATTGTAACAAACCTAAACTAGAAACAATATTGTTACTCTTGCTTTCATGTAGGTTATTTTTGCTTTGATCACATCAGAAGCTTTATTTTGTGTTGCCGCACTCGCAGAGGGCAAATGCGAGTGCAGTTATTTTTTTCCAATGGGACATTTGAATGCTATTTGCTATTTCCTGAATATTGCAGTAAAATTTCTGGAATGGTTGGAAAGCGCAGATTCTCCATTTGTTAAGGGAATCACTGTTATTTACCCCCATCCCAAGGTTATGATGGGGAGAAAAAAAGCTAAATTGTTTAACCTGTAGCCAAACCACTAAAATGTGACTAAGACTAAAAGGCATTTTAATCATAAAGACTGACTAAAACTGAATTTATAATTGATGCCAAAATTAACACGGTCGCTCATTTTATCTCCATCTTTCTCTTCAATTATTGTAAGGCTGTGGCCTATCCCCTGCTCCCCACACCCAGGAGAGGAGAAGAGAGGATTTAGCCAGTTACATGGATTTCATGGCTTTTAGCTGGAGGAAAGTTTTCAAGAAAATGGGATGAGTGGGCGAGATCCCAAACCAGGCTTAAAACTTCTTATGGCTAGGAACCCTTCGACAACATTCCGCTGAAAAGGCAGAGCACGTAATTTAAAAAAAAAATTGTTGAAATATATAACTTTCATACATTCACAAGTGCAATACACCAAATTAATGCTTAATTTCTTGTTAATCTACCCATTGTGTCCGATTTCAAAAATTGGCTTTACAGCGAAAGCACACAATATGATTATGTTAGGTTAGAGCCTAGTCACAAAAACACATACAGTTATTTTCCAGCCAAAGAGAGGAGTCACAAAAAGCAGAAATAGAGATAAAATGAATCACTAACCTTTGATGATCTTCATCAGATGGCACTCATAGGACTTCATGTTACACAATACATTTATGTTTTGTTCGATAAAGTTCATATTTATATCCAAAAATCTCAGTTTACATTGGCGCGTTATGGTCAGTAATGTTGTGCCTTGAAAACATCCGGCGAATTTTCAGAGAGCCACATCAATTTACAGAAATACTCATCATAAACTTTGATAAAAGATACAACTGTTATGCACAGAATTAAAGATATACTTCTCCTTAATTCAAACGCTGTGTCAGATTTCAAAATAACTTTACTTAAAAAGCACACCATGCTATAATCTGAGTACGGCGCTTAGACACAAAACGAGACATACAGGTACCCGCCATGTTGTGGAGTCAGCAGAAGTCAGAAATAGCATTATAAATATTCACTTACCTTTGATGATCTTCATCAGAATGCACTCCCAGGAATCCCAGTTCCACAATAAATGTTTGTTTTGTTTGATAAAGTCCATCATTTATGTCCAAATACCTCCCTTTTGTTAGCGCGTTCAGTTCACAATCCAAACACATGAGGCGCGGGCAAGTCCAGGCGAAAGTTCAGACGAAAAGTCCAAAAAGTTATATAACAGTTCGTAGAAATATGTCAAACGATGTATAGAATCAATCTTTAGAATGTTTTTAACATAAATCTTCAATAATGTTTCAACCGGATAATTCCTTTGTCTTTAGAAATGCAATGGAACGCAGGTCGCTCTCACGGCCATGCGCGTGACCAGCTCATGGCATTCTGCCAGACACCTGGTTGAAACAGCTCTCATTCCCCCACCTTCACAGTAGAAGCCTGAAACAAGGTTCTAAAGACTGTTGACATCTAGTGGAAGCCTTAGGATGTGCAATATGACCCCGTAGACACTGTCTATTAGAAAGGCAATGAGTTGAAAAACTACAAACCTTAGATTTCGCACTTCCTGGTTGGATGTTTCTCAGGTTTTCGCCTGCCATATGAGTTCTGTTATACTCACAGACATCATTCAAACAGTTTTAGAAACTTCAGAGTGTTTTCTATCCAAATATACTAATAATATGCATATATTAGCTTCTGGGCCTGAGTAGCAGGAAGTTTACTCTGGGCACGCTTTTCATCCGAACGTGAAAATGCTGCCCCCTATCCCAAACAGGTTAATATGTTTTTATGTCATTATTATTATGCATTGTACTAAAATAGAATAACTGACAAACTCTCTCTACTTCTCTCCTCTCTCTCTCTTGCTCTCTCCCAGGCTGGTATGATCAGGACGGAAGAGGAGGAGTTCTTCATCGAGCCGGTGGAGAGGGGGAATGGAGTGATGGGGGAGGAGGAGGGAGGAGGAGGGCGTCAACACATCGTCTACCGATCCTCCTCTGTGAAGAAAACGCCCGTCAGCGGCCTCGCGGCAGACTACCACTCTAGAGGTCTGTGATTGGTTACTTACTTGCTGCTTTCCAATATGTCATATACCTACTGTATACTCAACCACAGACTAGCACTTCAAAACTGGGTTTGTACAGTACATGGTTGTGTTTATGTGTGCGCTTGTATGGATTCTGTGTGCAAATGACAGAGCAATATAATTCTCAGCGATGTGTAGTTCATGTTGGGGTGTTAGGAAATGTGAAATTCCAGTTTTCACAAGCTCCTTGTTGCAGTTTATTAAACAGTATCTATTTCTGCTATTCAATGTATTGTAGGAAGATGAGACTGCAGTCATACCAATACTTTTATGTGTGAGATGGAGGCATGGATGTCACCAGGACCGGGCTTTCGGGGATTTAGCCCTGAATGAGTTTGGGTCAGCCCCGAATATTTTGCGCTGCTGCGATGGTGTCAAACATTTTTTGTCAACTGAATGCGCCCCAATTTGGTTTTACACTGCTGCTACTCGCTGTTTATTATCTATGCATAATCACTTTACCCCTACCTACATTAACAAATTACCTTGACTAACCTATACCCCCGCACATTGACTCGGTACTGGCACCCCCTGTATATAGCCTAGTTATTGTTATTTTATTGTGTTACTTTTTATAATTTTTTACTTTAGTTTATTTGGTAAACCTTTTCTTAATTCTTGAACTGCATTGTTGGTTAAGGGCTTGTAAGTAAGCATTTCACAGTAAGGTCTACACCTGTTGTATTCGGCGCATGTGACAAATAAAGTTTGATTTTGATTTGATTTGATTTAGCTAGGGCTGTGACGATACCAGCATTGCAATTTTTCTTCCCATGGCAAAAAATTACAACATGATGCAGACCAAACTTGTTGGTCCTTTAAAAACTTGCTGGATATAAAATATTGTGTGCTATAGCTTGGACAATAAATAAAAGTGACTCTGGATGACAAAATAATGATGTTTGTTTCCAACATTAGGGCTGTTTTCCTAAAGAAGTTAAAACCCGCTTTGTGTTTAATTTTCTTTCCACGATACTAACATGTATCGTGATACTGGTATCGTCCCGGCCCTAGTAGGAGCTACTAGCAATTATGACCCCGTTCCTGAAAGGTAAGACTCTCATGAACACGTAGGCTCCTACGTGTTTTCTGTTTCCCTCTACAATGCTCACCAGCCGCTTAGGAGACGAGAAGGGACTGTGACAAAACCACAATTGAGATTAATGCAGATTTTCTCAACACACATACAATTACTACTTGATGAGCGTCCCTGCTGTTTTCCTGTACATTCCAATACTTTTCGGATGCATTTCAGTCACTTAGTCTACTGATGCAAATACACATTTTGACACCTTTCCCATAGACTTTTCAAGTAATTAGACGTATTAGCCTTGTGAACATAGAAACTTGTTTTTTTGTGCTACAATGTTTAAAACATAAATTAGGCCTACATAGTTTCTATAACAATATAGCTACAACCACTAGTGGTTAAACAGGAAAAATACAGTTGAAGTCAGAAGTTTACATACACCATAGTCAAATACATTTAATCTCAGTTTTTCACAATTCCTGACATTTAATCCCAGTTAAAAAAAAAATTGGTCAGTTAGGATCACCACTTTATTTTAAGAATGTGAAATGTCAGAATAAAAGTAGAGAGAATAATTTATTTCAGCTTTTATTTCTTTCATCACATTCCCAGTGGGTCAGAAGTTTACATACACTCAATTAGTATTTGGTAGCATTGCCTTTACATTGTTTAACTCGGGTCAAACGTTTTGGGTAGCCTTCCACAAGCTTCCCACAATAAGTTTGGTGAATTTTGGCCGATTCCTCCTGACAGAGTTGGTGTAACTGAGTCAGGTTTGTAGGCCTCCTTGCTCGCACACGCTTTTTCAGTTCTGCCCACACATTTTCTATAGGTTTGAGGTCCTCCAATACCTTGACTTTGTTGCCCTTACGCCATTTTTCCACAACTTTGGAAGTATGCTTGGGGTCATTGTCCATTTGGAAGACCCATTTGCGACCAAGCTTTAACTTCCTGACTGATGTCTTGAGATGTTGCTTCAATATATCCACTTACATTTACTCCCTCATGATGCCATCTATTTGTGAAGTGCACCAGTCCCTCCTGCAGCAAAGCACCCTCACAACATGATGCTGCCACCCCCGTGCTTCACGGTTGAGATGGTGTTCTTCGGCTTGCAAGCATCCCCCTTTTTCCTCCAAACATAATGATGGTCATTATGGCCAAACAGTTCTATTTCTGTTTCATCAGACCAGAGGACATTTCTCCAAAAAGTACGATCTTTGTCCCCATGTGCAGTTGCAAACCGTAGTCTGTCTTTTTTATGGCGGTTTTGGATCAGTGGCTTCTTCTTCGATGTAGGACTTGTTTTTACTGTGGATATAGATAATTTTCTACCTGTTTCCTCCAGCATCTTCACAAGGTCCTTTGCTGTTGTTCTGGGATTGATTTGCACTTTTCGCACCAAAGTACGTTCATCTCTAGGAGACAGAATGCGTCTCCCTCCTGAGCGGTATGACGGCTGCATGGTCCCATGGTGTTTATACTTGCGTACTATTGTTTGTACAGATGAACGTGGTACCTTCAGGCGTTTGGAAATTGCTCCCAAGGATGAACCAGACTTGTGGAGGTCTACAATTAGTTTTCTGAGGTTTTGGCTGATTTCTTTTGATTTTCCCATGTCAAGCAAAGAGGCACTGAGTTTGAAGGTAAGCCTTGAAATACATCCACAGGTACACCTCCAATTGACTCAAATTATGTCAATTAGCCTATCAGAAGCTTCTAAAGCCATGACATCATTTTCTGGAATTTTCCAAGCTGTTTAAAGGCACAGTCAACTTAGTGTATGTAAACGTCTGACCCACAGGAATTGTGATACAGTGAATTATAAGTGAAATAATCTGTCTGTAAACAATTGTTGGAAAAATTACTTGTGTCATGCACAAAGTATATGTCCTAACCGACTTGCCAAAACTATAGTTTGTTCACAAGAAATTTATGGAGTGGTTGAAGAACTAGTTTTAACGACTCCAACCTAAGTGTATGTAAACTTCCGACTTAAACTGCAAGTAATTGGATATAGAAACAAACTTGTTCATTGACTTACTGAAATTATTCACTTTTAATTGTACTTGCTGATAGATAATTTATATATATTTATATATATATACACTACCGTTCAAAAGTTTGGGGTCAATAAGAAATGTCCTTGTTTTTGATAAAAAGCACAAAAAAAAGTCCATTAAAATAACATCAAATTGATCAGAAATACAGTGTAGACATTGTTAATGTTGTAAATGACTATTGTAGCTGGAAACGACTGATTTTTAATGGAATATCTACATAGGCGTACAGAGGCCCATTATCAGCAACCATCACTGCTGTGTTCCAATGGCACGTTGTGTTAGCTAATCCAAGTTTATCATTTTAAAAGGCTATTTGCAATTATGTTAGCACAGCTGAAAACTGTTGTTCTGATTAAAGAAGCAATAAACTGGCCTTCTTTAGACTAGTTGAGTATCTGGAGCATGAGCATTTGTGGGTTCGATTACAGGCTCAAAAAGGCCAGAAACAAATAACTTTCTTCTGAAACTCGTCAGTCTATTCTTGTTCTGAGAAATAAACAGTGAAGAGGCGACTCCGAGATGCAGGCCTTCTAGGCAGAGTTCCTCTGTCCAGTGTCTGTGTTCTTTTGCCCATCTTTATCTTTTCTTTTTATTGGCCAGTCTGAAATATGGCTTTTTCTTTGCAACTCTGCCTAGAAGGCAAGCATCACGGAGTCGCCTCTTCACTGTTGATGTTGAGACTGGTGTTTTGCGGGTACTATTTAATGAAGCTGCCAGTTGAGAACTTGTGAGGTGTCTGTTTCTCAAACTAGACACTCTAATGTACCTGTCCTCTTGCTCAGTTGTGCACCGGGGCAACCCACTCCTCTTGCTATTCTGGTTGACAGGTACATCAGTTTGCGCTGTTCTGTGAAAGGAGTAGTACACAGTGGTGGGCCTCTGTAAGGCTATGTAGATTTTACATAAAAAATCAGCCGTTTCCAGCAACAATAGTCATTTATAACATTAATAATGTATACACTATATTTCTGATCAATTTGATGTAATTTTAAAGGACCATTTTTTTTGCTTGTCTTTCAAAAAGAAGGACATTCTAAGTGACCCCAAACTTTTGAACGGTAGTGTATATTATTGTAACAGTAGGTCTACCTACTGGATTAATAATAGGACGCGTTGATTATTTGGCTTTAGGGAGAGCACAGAGCATGGAATATTTTTTTTAGCTGCAGATCAATTTAAATACATATGCCAAATTATATAATTGATCCTGTCTGTATGTACAGAAATAAATTAAATCATTGAAAATACTACACCAGAAATCATTATTTAGCCACAGAGGTTCAATAGCTTCTTTCCAAAAAATATTTGTGTGATTGTGTGGGCTTCCTACAGTCAGGAAGCCCACAATTGGGCAGCACGCGCAGCAAATATCAAACAGCTGATTGTTGAGTTGTGACTGTCAATGAACAGTAGGCAGCAGCTAAAAGGCATTTTGCAATATTTCAAAATACAACTGCTGGAAAAACAGTTTGGAGGAGTCAGTGTAACTGGAAAGTTAGTGTACTATAATTTCCTCCTTATATTGAACAATCTGTCTCCACTCTTTTCTTTGGCCTATGCTATTGGTTTCATTTAAGACAGGGTTGTTCATTTTTATTATCTCAGTAGGCTGTCAAAGTCAGAGTAGCCTTTAATTTCAGTCATTGGTGTGGTGTTAAAAAATATTATTCTAATGTCTCCAGTCATGTAAAATAATTTTCAAAGACCCGGAATGTTCTGAAACTCTGGTGACTCCCCTGGATGGAGGTCTTGGATTTAATATAATCTTGGGCTTCTGTTCTGTGATAAGAGAAGTGGCTGCCCAATCGCCATGATTGATTTGGCACCTAGAGGTCAATCAATCATGACCTCAGCCAAGAGAGGGCTGTGTTATTGTTCAGCCAATCAGCATAGCAGCTTAAAGAGACAGGAGCCATGATTTTGCTCTTGGTTTGATCGATGCCTAGAAAATGTAGGAAGCATGTTTTGGGATTTTGGAGAGATTGACAGATTTTCAGTGGTAAGCACAATTAATATTATCAGCACAGAAGCACAGCGTAGTTCTGTTCAGCAGTTGGAAGGACACGCCATACCCGGCACACATATCCTACATCAGCTGGTGAGCTGCTGGGGAGCAACCGATGAGTGTGGGCAGACAGGCAGACAGACTCTGCTCCGGCTCCACCTCTGATTATAGACATCGTGCAGGTGACTCTCTTGCTTCCCCGTAGCTAACCTGTCACCGCCAGCCTTCTAGTTAGCTACCCTTTGCCTGGTTAATAAGCACAAGCTGCTTCACAACATTTTAAACAATCGAAGCATTGCGTTTAATAGTAAAACAACAGTCTAGCTATGTTTTTCCCTTCTTTGAGTATAGAAAAGTACTCGTTGAATTTGTAGTCTCGCTTAACCCTCCCACTTTCCCAACTGCATTTCATAGGCAGGTTATGTAGCCATCGTAGCCTAGTCTCTCTCTTTTCCTCAGAGAAAACAGCTTGATTCAAGGCCTTACCATTGAAAAGATATGAACCATAATACCGCCGCTATGTTTTGTGCATTGGCAACCCGCATTTTACATTAATAAAGCATACCGTAGGCGTTCTAAAACTAGGCTACATGCGGACCGGACCGGGTCGCACTTTATTTGGATAGTCTGGATTTTCCATACTACCAACAAACTATCTGTTGATAAGCAACAAGGTTACGGTTAGAGTTAGGTTTAGAATAAGGGTTAAGATTAGGGCTAGGGTTAGGATAAAAGCCAATTTATGCTTGATTCGGTAATGTGTTCCAGAGGCTCTGTACGGAGCGTGTGACGCAGTTGTGGAGCCTCCGGAGGCGTGCGGAGGGCAAATCGAGCTCTGTAAGGCGATGCCATGCACTTCCCAAGTTTTATCACAATGCGGAGGGCTATGCATAGCTCCGTATAGCTCCAAATTGACATGATTGGTTGACAGTAGATGGGGGCAGTACATCCTGTATAAACACAAGCTCACTTCCTTGACAACTTCCTTGACAACAAACATGGACAACTTTAAAGAAAGGCTATCAGAACAAGTTCACAAATAAAAAAACTTCTTTATGATACCTCGAGTAGACATGAAAATTAGTTTGAACCCCTGGAAAGAGATGTAATTGAGATAGATGTGGTAAAGAGGTTAATGGAATGCATACCATGGGGGATAGAAGGACGCTGGACACACTCAACAAATCTGACCTAACAAAGTGGATATTGGTAAAATCCGTCATGATTGATGGATTGTAACAGGCCCACAATGTGATTGCTAAAATGTGACTCCTGGACCACCTGAATTCGGTCTTATGCAGCAAAATTTGAAATTGTGTTTTGTACATTGGATAAAAGTAGAGACTCAGAGCTACAAAATGGTATATCATACACTGCATTTGAGGAAAATGGGAAAGTAATTCTGCTTTTAAAGTTGATCAACTTGTAAACTCACTTTTGAGAAAATGGCCTTTGAATGTTTTGGTATCTAGTGAAGAGCTCTTCTTTGTCTACACCCATTCAGCATCGTTCACATCCTCTTAAGCTTTAGCCCCACCCATCTCGTTTCGCTCTCGGAGCGCACACTTGACGTTCTGACTGATGATTGGATAACATGAAAACAGCCTAACCAGCTCTGCTGGCAACAATTTCATTATGCTTTTTTGCAGACGTTTACTGACACCGGCCATATTCAATAGGTGTTGTACACATGTCGCGTAACGTTAGCTAACGAGCCAGCCAGTTAACGTTAGCTAGTTAAACAACAATGAACAGTGCCAACAATGCCACAGTGATGGGAGCTAACCAACCAGGTTCAATGTTAGCTAGCTATTTGTTAGCTAGCCATTTGCTTGTCTCTAACTAGAAAAGCAAATGGCTCTGGGTTACAAATAATAACGTCAGCTAGGGAGCCAGCCAGCTAATGTTAGCTAGCTAGCTAACAGTACACTTTAGCTTAAGCCATATAGCTAGCTAGCTAGGGAAACAATGAACCTAGCTATGTAAACAAGGTGTAAGTTCACACACGTAATGTTAGCTAATGAGCAAGTCAGATAACGTGAGCTAGTTAAACAACAATGAACACAGTGCCAAATCATGTCGTTACTACCCTGCATGAATACGGCTAGCTAGCTAACAGTACACTTTAGCTTGAAATGAAACCACTTTCTGTCAAAATTAGAAACATGTAATATCTGAAAATGTAGATAGCTAACGCTAGACTATCTTATCTGTATACATCATCATGCATGATGGACGCGTCTCCCTGTCAGGAATGCCATACCACAGTTGCCCTTAGTTTGAAGATGTAATCCGGAGAGAGGTGTTCTCTCCATCTCTTTACCTATCATACTCTAATTCCACTGATTCCATAACTTGATCCTCCAGAAAGTGGAGAGCAACACTTATGCAGCTCCACTACACAATACATAAAAAAAAGCAGTGTTCGACAAGATTACCAACACAGACTGACGAGCTCAAATAGACAGAAGCCCTCTATATGGCAGAACTCATCTCTCGGCATGTCCAGCCCATTCATTACCTCAGCCAATCATGGCTAGTGGGAAGGTTGCTGACTTTTTCTGTGGCTTAACCAACAAGGCTTGTAATTTTACAATTTTATTCGTATTTACAGATGGCATACAAGTTTGTTATTAAGGCAGATGAAAGTTCACATGTTCGAGAAGGCATTTCTGCCAAAAAAACAAATTTTGGAAAAAAACAAACATTTTTTACGTTCAAACGGCTCTCCTGTGAAGTCGTGACTTGCGACATACGCCTAGTTTCCTGAATCGAGTCACAAATCTGATTTGGATATATTTGGCTGTTTTTGCTGCATAACATTTAGAAGTTGTCCCTTTTCAGGTTTTGAAAAGTTGACCGCTAAATGCTAACTCCCGTTTGTATAAATATATATATATATTTTTTAAACTATGCAAGTCAGTTAAGAACAAATTCTTATTGACAATGACGGCCTACCCCAGCCAAACCCTCCCTTAACGACGCTGGGCCAATTGCGCACCTCCTTATGGGACTCCTGATCACGGCCAATTGTGATACAGCCCGGTGATCGAACCTGGGTCTGTAGTGACGCCTTTAGCACTGTGATGCAGTGCCTTAGAGCATTGCATCTCTCAGGATCTTAATCTGGTACCATAGTTAGCATACAGAAATCGGTGGTGGTCGTCAAACTCGTTTTTAACTGTAATTAAGTTAATTGATGACATGAACATGTGGGATTGACATCCATACAAGCATTATACTTTATATTATATTATACTTTACATTATATTTTTACATTATATAGTGTGAAACACACATGTAAACAATAGCCTAAATGTTGGCATATTTTGCTGGGGGGCAATGGGGAGATTCGGGATCGGGATGCAGGCGGGAAAACAGTGTAGCGTTTTAACTTCATGCTGTCTTGGTTGAGCTCCTATGTCAAGCACGGCCATCAACATCTCATAAGAGGTAAGGTCTTGTCTTTTTTTTTTTTGCCAGTTGCTTGTAATTAGCTTGGAGGACAAATGGAATTAAATAAAAAGCTTATTTTTTGCAAATAGTAGAAGCAACACGTTTTTGGCTTTTGGCCTTCATATGGAAGCCCTGAAGAAGGCCAAAAGCCGAAACGCGTGGGTTATACTTTTAGCATTAAATACACCATTTGTCCTCCAAGTGTTCCTGAATCTCCTCTCTACAGAGTACACACTGCACATCACTGCACTGTCTGAGGAACAGCACCAAGTTCACCAGTCTCACTACCACCTTGGTCTGTCCTGTAGAATCACATCGGATGTAAAGTCTCCTGTTTAAGGGACCTGCATGGTTCTGGTACCGGTTCCGACTGACATTTTAGATTATAAATCGATCTGTGGACACCGTAGATCGAAATGGTATGTACCTCCTACCATTTTAAAGGGGTGGCAGGTAGCCAAGTGGTTAGAGTGTTTGACCAGTAACCGGAAGGTTGCTAGATCAAATCCCCGAGCTGACAAGGTAAAGGTCTGTCGTTCTGCCCCTGAACAAGGCAGTTAGCCCACTGTTTCTAGGCCATCTTTGAAAATATTAATTGGTCCTTAACTGACTTGCCTAGTTAAATAAAGTTAAAATGTAATTTGCTCCTCCGACTATCCATCAACTCCTGGCTGAACCCTACATCACTGACAAAGCAATCTTTACATTGTAGCGAAGCAGCAGAGTGTGGTTTTGTAACTCTAGCACTTTCAGAGATTGATTTATAGCCAACTTCATCAAAGTAATCTAAAATAATTTAGGCAAAATGCAAGTTCCTAACGAGTGCAGGAAGCCATGCTCGAGCTCTGTGTGACGTTCACAGCGATGGGGGCAGAAGTTTTGATCAAGAGAGTCCTTTAGAAATATGCACATTTTCTTTAACGCAAACAAATACAAATAGGTATTTTATAGTTATAAGGAAGGTGAAATCTTAGTCGTTTTATAAATTGATTTCATATATTTGGATTTTTATAATTTTTGTACTGTGTACTTGAGCTTGTGTCTTCAAAAGTTACTACACCTCAGCAATTTATAATTATTTTTACCAGAAAATTTAGATTTGATCCTATCTTGCAGCATTAGTAGTTATTGTTTATGGCCCGCTCATGATAAATAATCACCTTTGGGATTACGTAGTCAAGATGGAGAGACGGTAGGACGGACATGAGGTGAGACGTAAGTAAAAGGGAAAGATAACAGGCAGGATTATGTTTTACATCACATTTAGTTACATTTAACTG
>NC_052311.1:31854847-31869847 GCF_016432855.1 Salvelinus namaycush
TGATCTGAGGTTATCCTGCTATTGACACACTTGTCGAATTATCCAACAGAACATGACAACAACAGTAATTAATGAGACAGTCTAGACAGTGCAGGTGGGTGCAGGTAGGCCTAGACATAGCAAGTTTTTAATGGGTGCAGCCAATGTTCCCTCCAAAAAAATGACAACAACAGTAATTAATGAGACAGTCTAGACAGTGCAGGTGGGTGCAGGTAGGCCTAGACAGAGCAAGTTTTGTTTTTAATGGGTGCAGCCAATGTTGTGCAGCCAAACGGTGCCCACAAACTGATGGGGCCTACATAAAGCTGTCCCAACAGCAGAGCTTTCTTTTCAGCACCATGGAGTGAATGTCACGCCCTGGCCTTAGTATTCTTTGTTTTCTTAATTATTTTAGTTAGGTCAGGGTGTGACATGGGGAATGTATGTGTTTTTTTGTAGTGTCTAGGGTGGTTGTAAGGTTTAGGGGGTTTATTAGAGTAGTTGGGTTTATGTTTAGTATAGAGGTCTAGCTGTGTCTATGGTTGAGTGTAGGTATCTAGGAAAGTCTATGGTTGCCTGAATTGGGTCTCAATTAGAGACAGCTGGTTATTGTTGTCTCTGATTGGGAGCCATATTTAAGGCAACCATAGGCTTTAGCTGTTTGTGGGGAATTGTCTATGTCGAAGTGTTTTGTGTCAGCACTTATGTTTTGATAGCTTCACGGTCGTCTGTTTTGTTGGTTTGTTTTGGTTTTTCCTTCTTGAAATAAAAAGAAGATGTACTTTCCACGCGCTGCGCCTTGGTCCTCTCTCAGTCCATTTGACGATCGTGACAGAATTCCCCACCAATGCAGGACCAAGCGGCGTGTCAAGCGGCAACAGGACCCACCTACACAGGATTCATGGACATGGGAGGAGATACTGGATGGTAAGGGGCCTTGGGCACAACCGGGAGAATATCGCCTCCCTCGTGAAGAGCTGGAGGCAGCTAAAGCCGAGAGGAGGCGATATGAGGAGGCAGCACGGAAGCAAGGCTGGAAGCCCGTGAGTACAACCCAAAAATTTCTTGGGGGGGGCCTTAAAGGGAGTGTGGCGAAGTCAGGTAGGAGACCTGCGCCTACTCCCTGTACTTACCGTGGAGAGCGAGAGTACGGGCAGACACCGTGTTACGCAGTAGAGCGCATGGTGTCTCCTGTACATGTGCATAGCCCGGTTCGGTACATTTCAGCTCCACGTATCGGCCGGGCTAGATTGAGCGTTGAGCCGGATGTCATGAAGCCGGCCCAACGCATCTGGTCACCAGTGCGTCTCCTCGGGCCGGCTTACATGGCACCAGCCTTACGCATGGTGTCCCCGGTTCGCCTACATAGCCCGGTGCGGGTTATTCCACCTCCCCGCACTGGTCGGGCGACGGGGAGCATACAACCAGGTAGGGTTGGGCAGGCTCAGTGCTCAAGGGATCCAGTACGCCTGCACGGTCCGGTATTTCCGGCGCCACCTCCCCGCCCCGACCCAGTACCACCAGTGCCTCCTCCACGCACTAGCCCTATGGTGCGTGTCTCCAGCCCTTTGCCACCGGTGCCTACACCACGCACCAAGCCTCCTGTGTGTCCCCAGAGTCCTGTGCGTCCTGTTGCTGCTCCCCGCACTAGCCCTGAGATGCGTGTCCCCAGCCCGGTACCACCAGTTCCGGCACCACGCAATAGGCCTAATGTGCGTCTCCAGGGTCCAGTATGCCCTGTTCCTTCTCCCCGCACTAGCCTGAAGGTGCGTGTCCCCAGCCCGGTAACACCAGTTCCGGCACCACGCACCAGGCCTACAGTGCGCCTCAGCCGGCCAGAGTCTGCCGTCTGCACAGCGGTGCCTGAACTGCCAGTCTGCCCAGCGCCATCTGAGCCATCCGTCTACCCAGCGCCATCTGAGCCATCCGTCTACCCAGCGCCATCTGAGCCATCCGTCTGCCCCGAGCCGTCAGAGCCGCCCGTCTGTCCCGAGCCGTCAGAGCCGTTCGTCAGTCAGGAGCCGCTAGAGCCGTTCGTCAGTCAGGAGCCGCTAGAGCCGCCAACCAGACAGGATCTGCCAGAGCCGCCAACCAGACAGGATCTGCCAGAGCCGCCAACCAGACAGGATCTGCCAGAGCCGCCAACCAGACAGGATCAGCCAGAGCCGCCAGCCAGCCATGAGCAGCCAGAGCCGTCAGCCAGCCATGAGCAGCCAGAGCCGTCAGCCAGCCATGAGCAGCCAGAGCCGTCAGCCAGCCATGAGCAGCCAGAGCCGTCAGCCAGCCATGAGCAGCCAGAGCCGTCCGCCAGCCATGAGCAGCCAGATCCGTCAGCCAGCCATGAGCAGCCAGATCCGTCAGCCAGCCATGAGCAGCCAGATCCGTCAGCCAGCCATGAGCAGCCAGATCCGTCAGCCAGCCATGAGCAGCCAGATCCGTCAGCCAGCCATGAGCAGCCAGATCCGTCAGCCAGCCATGAGCAGCCAGATCCGTCAGTCAGCCATGAGCAGCCAGATCCGTCAGTCAGCCATGAGCAGCCAGATCCGTCAGTCAGCCATGAGCAGCCAGATCCGTCAGCCAGCCATGAGCAGCCAGATCCGTCAGCCAACCATGAGCCGTCCAGCCAGGATCCGCCAGAGCCGTCCAGCCAGGATCCGTCCCTCAGTCCGGAGCTGCCGTCCCTCAGTCCGGAGCTGCCGTCCCTCAGTCCGGAGCTGCCGTCCCTCAGTCCGGAGCTGCCGTCCCTCAGTCCGGAGCTGCCCTTTCTCCTGGTGCTGCCCCTTATCCTGGTGCTGCCCCTTATCCTGGTGCTGCCCCTTATCCTGGTGCTGCCCCTTATCCTAGTGCTGCCCCTTATCCTGGTGCTGCCCCTTATCCTGGTGCTGCCCCTTATCCTGGTGCTGCCCCTTATCCTGGTGCTGCCCCTTAGTCCGGTGCTGCCCCTTAGTCCGGTGCTGCCCCTTAGTCCGGTGCTGCCCCTTAGTCCGGTGCTGCCCCTTAGTCCGGTGCTGCCCCTTAGTCCGGTGCTGCCCCTTAGTCCGGTGCTGCCCCTTAATCCAGTGGGGTTAATGTGGAGGGTGGCTATTTGGAGGAGGCTACGGAGGCGGGTAGTGACTGTGGTGGGGTGGGGACCACGACCAGTGCCGGAGCCGCCGCCGTGGACGGAAGCCCACCCAGACCCTCCCCTAGACTTTGTGCTGGTGCGCCCGGAGTTTGCACCTTAAGGGGGGGGTTATGTCACACCCTGGCCTTAGTATTCTTTGTTTTCTTAATTATTTTAGTTAGGTCAGGGTGTGACATGGGGAATGTATGTGTTTTTTTGTAGTGTCTAGGGTGGTTGTAAGGTTTAGGGGGTTTATTAGAGTAGTTGGGTTTATGTTTAGTATAGAGGTCTAGCTGTGTCTATGGTTGAGTGTAGGTATCTAGGAAAGTCTATGGTTGCCTGAATTGGGTCTCAATTAGAGACAGCTGGTTATTGTTGTCTCTGATTGGGAGCCATATTTAAGGCAACCATAGGCTTTAGCTGTTTGTGGGGAATTGTCTATGTCGAAGTGTTTTGTGTCAGCACTTATGTTTTGATAGCTTCACGGTCGTCTGTTTTGTTGGTTTGTTTTGGTTTTTCCTTCTTGAAATAAAAAGATGTACTTTCCACGCGCTGCGCCTTGGTCCTCTCTCAGTCCATTTGACGATCGTGACAGTGAATCCTTACCACAGCTACACCTGGCTGTCAGCAGAGCCTAGTCTGGCAGCGAAACAGTTCATTAACCTCATTTACTGCCTTTTAAAAAACATAGTTGATATGGCTGACTTGCTTAAACAAATGTGGTTCTACTGACAATTGAGATTTACAAACTATGGCATAAGGGAATGATGGCAATCCGTAATTTCGATTAAGACAATAATGAGCGAGCTAGTATGGACGTTGTCAATATAACTATTTGTTCAACACTTTTGAAATGTACAGTGACAGAATTCAGAACATAGGCCGTTCTTACAGTATTCCCCCTGTAAACCAAGTCAGAACCGTAGGATACATAAAGGGGGCATATAAGCAAATAATGAAAGCTCTACAATACTCGATGATTACATTTCTCTAAAACAGGCTATAGGCTACATGTGCACCACCAAGTCAGAACAGTAGGCTAAGTTATGAGGGGGAAAGGGACCAAATTATTAGGGTGAGGCACATGGGCTTCTAACAACTTACTACACAACATACACTTAGTATTACTTTCCTAGCTACAGTATACATATCTCCCTGGCATAGTACATCATTTATGCAGCAGCATACAATATATTTTTGGACTCACCTTGTTGTGCTGTGCTCACTAACAGAAAAGGTGGCGCGGAGGTCCTTCTTGTGGACACATTTTATCATCAAACTTTGTGATCAAAGTCTGACATTCTCTGGATTTATGGTGCTTTCAAGACAACTGGGAACTCATTAAAAAACTGTGGTTGAATCATGATGTCAGTGATCTTCAGGTTGGAGTTCCCGACTTGGAATTATGAGTTGGATGACCATTCAAAATGTATTTTCCCAGACGGAGCTAATTTTTTCCCAAGTTCCCAGTTGTCTTGAACCCACTTAAGTCTGAGATTTCCCAGTCCTTAGATTCCAGTTGTTTTGAATTAGGCAGAAGTCATGCTGGATTGACAGCATCGCCAATGTATTCAACCTTTTCTAGCCCATGGTGTGATGCGAGTGAATGTTTATCTTTTTAAACTTGGAAAAGAGACCGTTATACCCAGACTTGAACCACACACCCTCTCCACTGAATATCAGAATAGTGATTACTTTTCAAAGCTTGCAGTTAGCCACTGATTCCTTCTAAACCCCTAATTGTAGAATTTGCGATTTCCAACTTGTTGTGTAATGTTTATGTCCAATGGCCAATGAGAACCAATATGTGTTATCTATAATTTTTCTTCATATGACAACGATTGAAAAGGATTTTCCAGTAGATTTTTCGACTTGATTCATGGTTATGACTGCTTTCTAGCTAATATTTTGAAAGTATGATGTTGACATGATCAGTCCAATCAAAGCTATGGTAGACGTGATTTGACGTGATTTTCTGTGGCCAATGACTTTAAGCCTTCGTGGATGGGCACTTCTAATGTAAATCTATGGCAGCACCAAAGGGGGTTGAATTTTCGAGCTCTCCCCGTAGATTTTGCGGTGACGTAGTGCCCCCATGAGTGACAGAACACTGAGCAATTCACAGCACAACTAGAGAAAATGACCAACCCCTATGCTCTATATATTCTGCTGGCTGCCCCACCACCACAGAAAGCACTGAGATAGGCAGAAACACATGCATTTTGGAGCTGCATGTTTGTGTGTGGCTTTATTAACAATTTTTTTTTTTTTACATGTTTGGAAACTGATATGTGACACCTATTAATGCCACAATAACTTGCAAAACAGGCACAACAAAATGATAATAATGATATGGACAGTTGAAGTCGGAAGTTTACATACTGTACACCTTAGCTAAATACATTTAAACTCAGTTTTTCACAATTCCTGACATTTAATCCGAGTAAAAATGGACTGTCTTAAGGTCAGTTAGGATCACCACTTTATTTTAAGAATGTGAAATGTCAGAATAATATGAATAATTAATAGAGATAATTATTTATTTCAGCTTTATTTCTTTCATCACATTCCCAGTGGGTCAGAAGTGTACATACACTCAATTAGTATTTGGTAGCATTGCCTTTAAATTGTTTAACTTGTGTCAAACATTTTGGGTAGCCTTCCACAATAAGTTGGGTAGCTTCCCACAATAAGTTGGGTGAATTTTGGCCCATTCCTCCTGACAGGGCTGGTGTAACTGAGTCTGGTTTGTAGGCCTCCTTGCTCGCACACGCTTTTTCAGTTCTGCTCACAAATTTTCTATAGGATTGAGGTCAGGGCTTAGTGATGGCCTTTCCAATACCTTGACATTGTTGTCCTTAAGCCATTTTGCCACAACTTTGGAAGTATGCTTGGGGTCATTGTCCATTTGGAAGACCCATTTGTGACCAAGCTTTAACTTCCTGACTGAGATGTTGCTTCAATATATCCACATAATTTTCCCTCCCTCATGATGCCATCTATTTTGTGAAGTGCACCAGTCCCTCCTGCAGCAAAGCACCCCCACAACATGATGCTGCCACCCCCGTGCTTCATGGTTGGGATGGTGTTCTTCGGCTTGAAAGCCTCCCCCCTTTTCCTCCAAACATAATGATGGTCATTATGGCCAAACAGTTCTATTTTTGTTTCATCAGACCAGAGGACATTTCTCCAAAAGTATGATTTTGTCCCCATGTGCAGTTGCAAACCGTAGTCTGGCTTTTTTATAGAGGTTTTGGAGCAGTGGCTTCTTCCTTGCTGAGCGGCCTTTCAGGTTATGTCGATATAGCACTTGTTTTACTGTGAATATAGATACTTTTGTACCTGTTTCCTCCAGCATCTTCACAAGGTCCTTCACTGTTGTTCTGGGATTGATTTGCACTTTTCGCACCAAAGTACGTTCATCTCTAGGAGACAGAATGCATGTCCTTCCTGACCGGTATGACGGCTGCGTGGTCCCATGGTGTTTATACTTGCGTACTATTGTTTGTACAGAATCAAATCAATTCTCTGTAATTATTATTACGTGATTAAACTAACCATGTAAATGTAAATAACTAGGAAGTCGGGGCACCAAGGAAAATCTTTAGATTAAAAAGTTATACTTTTCCTAATATAACTCTTCAGATATTTTTATATCTGATCAATTAGTCTTCTAATTAATTCATTATTCTTTACCTCACGTTAGTCTCATTCCAAATGTCATAAAATGGTGGTTATCTGCACGAACCCAGCCATTACTATGAATCATCCATATATCAATTGTCTTAATCATTTATTTACTAACTAACTAAATAATCACAGAAATGCATAAACAAACAACACAGTAGATATGTTACAAGGAAATGATAGGGGAGGTTCCCTAGTGGGCTAAGCCGATATGACGGCTTGGCGGACAAAGAGAAGTGGGTGTGGACCGAAAGGCGGGAAAGAACAGAAGGAGTCGCTACACAGTTGGTAATTATATTAATTGAAATGCTAATCCTTTGCACATGAATGCTCACTCATTCGGGAATAATTGCAATCAATATATATTTACGCCCAGTGTGTCGTCGTGATATTAGTATCTAGGATTCGCTCTTATTCTGTCGGTATCGATAGTCTCAGAGTTTAACCATTTCCCGCCGTGTAGCCAATGCTCCACTCTTAGCTAATACTGAGGTTTTTGTGGTCTGAACTCAACCTGTGCCCCCTCGGTGTCCATCGAGGTACACGTGGTCTAAAGAGGATTTCTTCAGGAGCAGGTTTTATTCGTAACAGTAGATAAGGGCTGTCCCATGAGCCAGATCATGTCTGTGCTCATGGGGGCGGCCCAATGACTTAGTTAAACTTTAAAGGGAATACAATTCTCTCACATTAACGGTTTAACATGACATTACATCATTTCACAAATAGTTTAATCTTTACTCATATATTTTATACAATAATTAGATGCAAAACCTCATAACAGAGGCACCTATATAAACAGAGTTATGGTAATGTCGCTGTATTGTTTTTCATGAGGTCACAAACATGAAACAAAATGGACCGGTTCGTAGCTGGCTTCTCCCTGACTGTTTACACATTCTCCAAAACATGGATATTGTTCAGTTCTCAAGTTCTGTGAAGTAGAATAAGTTCCTTTGTTCTACTGTGAAACTCTCTCTCTATACTGCATGGCCAGGAGGAGAGAGTCTCCTCCAGGAATTTACGACCAGGAGGCCATAAGGCCATAAGCAAACAAGAAAATTATCATCCAGAAGCGGCGCTCCTAGTGGCCAGGAACTTTCATGCAGGCAAACTTAAATCAGTTTTACCACATTTTTACTAGCATGTCACATGTGCAACCAGGGGAAAAATCCTAGACCACCTTTACTCCACACACAGAGATGCATACAAAGCTCTCCCCCGCCCTCCATTTGGCAAATCTGACCACAATTCTATCCTCCTGATTCCTGCTTACAAGCAAAAACTAAAGCAGGAAGTGCCAGTGACTCGCTCAATACGGAAGTGGTCAGATGACACGGATGCTACACTACAGGACTGTTTTGCCAGCACAGACTGGAATATGTTCCGAGATTCATCCAATGGCTTTGAGGAATACACCACCTCAGTCATCAGGCTTCATCAATAAGTGCATCGATGTCGTCGTCCCCACAGTGACTGTACGTACATATCCCAACCAGAAACCATGGATTACAGGGAACATCTGCATCGAGCTAAAGGCTAGAGCTGCCGCTTTCAAGGAGCAGAAGACTAATCCGGACGCTTATAAACAATCCCGCTTTGCCTCCAGACGAACCATCAAACAAGCAAAGCGTCAATACAGGATTAAGATTGAATCCTACTACACCAGCTCTGAGGCTCATCGGATGTGGCAGGGCTTGAAAACTATTACGGACTACAAAGGGAAACCCAGACGCGAGCTGCCCAGTGATGCGAGCCTACCAGATGAGCTAAATAACTTTGATGCTCACTTCGAGGCAAGCAACACTGAAGCATGCACAAGAGCACCAGCTCTTCTGGATGACTGTGTGATAACGCTCTCGGTAGCCAATGTGAACAAAACCTTTAAACAGGTCAACATTCACAAGGCCGCTGGGCCAGACGGATTACCAGGATGTGTACTCAAAGCCTGCGTGGACAAACTGTCATGTATCTTCACTGACATTTTCAACCTCTCCCTGTCCGAGTCTGTAATACCTACATGTTTCAAGCAGACCACCATAATCCCTGTACCCAAGGAAGCGAAGGTAACCGGCCTAAATGATTACCACCCCGTGGCACTCACGTTGGTAGCCATGAAGTGCTTTGAAAGGCTGGTCATGGCTCACATCAACAGCATCCTCCCGGACACCCTAGACCCACTCCAATTCACATACCGCCCCAACAGATCCACAGATGATGCAATCTCAATCGCACTCCACACCACCCTTTCTCACCAAGACAAAAGGAACACCTATGTGAGAATGCTGATCATCAACTACAGCTCAGCGTCCAACACCATAGCGCCCACGAAGCTCATCACTAAGCTAACAACTCTGGGAATAAACACCTCCCTTTGCAACTGGATCCTGGACTTCCTGACATGCCGCCCCCAGGTGGTAAGAGTAGACAACAATACGTCTACCATGCTGATCCTTAACACTGGGGCCTCTCAGGGGTGTGTACTTAGTCCCCTCCTGTGTTCCCTGTTCACCCACTACTGCGTGGCCAAACACGACTCCAACACCATCATGAAGTTTTCAGACGACACAACAGTGGTAGGCCTGATCACTGACAACGATGAGACAGCCTATAGAGAGGAGGTCAGAGAACTGGTAGTGTGGTGCCAGGACAACAACCTCTCACTCAATGTGAGCAAGACAAAGGAGCTGATTGTGGACTACAGGAAAGATGGGCCGAACAGGCCTCCATTAACATCGACGGGGCTGTAGTGGAGCGGGTAGAGAGTTTCAAGTTCCTTGGTGTCCACATCACCAACTAACTATCATGATCCAAACTTACCAAGACAGTTGTGAAGAGGGCACAACAAAACCTTTTCCCCCTCAGAAGACTGAAAAGATTTGGCAAGGGCCCTGAGATCCTCAAAAGGTTCCACAGCTGCACCATCGAGAGCATCCTGACCGGTTGCATCACCGCCTGTTATGGCAACTGCTCAGCATCTGACCGTAAGGCAGTACAGAGGGTAGTGCGAATGGCCCAATACATCACTGGGGCCAAACTTCCTGCCATCCAGGACCTATATAATAGGCAGTGTCAGAGGAAAGCCCATAAAATTGTCAGAGACTCCAGTCAGTTATAGACTGTTTTCTCTTCTACTGCACGGCAAGCGGTACCGGAGTGCCAAGTCTAGGACCAAAAGACTCCTCAACAGCTTCTACCTCCAATCCATTAGACTGCTGAACAATTCATGCTACTCGCGGTTTGTTTGTTACCTATGCATAGTCACTCCGCCCCCACCTACATGTACATATTACCTCAACTAGCCTGTACCCCTTCACACTGACTTAGTACCGGTGCCCCCTGTAAATAGTCTATTGTTATTCTTATTGTGTTACTTTTTATTATTAGTTTTTTTAGCCTACTTGGCAAATATTTTCTTCTTGAACTGCACTGTTGGTTAAGGGCTTGTAGGTAAGCATTTCACAGTAAAGTCTACACTTGTTGTATTCGGCGCATGTGGCAAATAAAGTCTGATTTGATATGATTTGCTTTGCTGATAATGGGCCTCTGTACGCCTATGTAGATTATTCTATAAAAAAATATGCCGTTCCCAGCTACAATAGTCATTTACAACATTAACAATGTCTACACTGTATTTCTGATAAATTTGATGTTATTTTAATGGACAAAAAAATTTGCTTTTCTTTCAAAAACAAGGACATTTATAATTGACCCCAAAATTTTGAACGGTAGTGTTTGTGAATACATGATAACAATGACGGAGAAATCAGATTATCTCAAAGGACAATCAAGACGTAACAACATGGTTGTGGACGGAATTTCAGAATCTCCGCATAAGACCTTCACGGAATCAGAGGACAAAGTGAGGGAAATGATCTCGGAGAAACTGAAGATGGACCACATGAAGATTGAGGTGGAGTGCACCCACAGTACTGGAAAACCCACCACCGGCCCAGGTGACAAGGCCAGGCCGATAGTGGTGAAGTTCCTGAGGGTTAAGGACAAGGTAGCTGTTCTAGAAAGAGTCAAGAACTTGAGAGGAACATATACCTTCCTCAACGAGGACTATCCTGAAGCTGTGTGCCAGAAGAGGAAAGAACTGATCCCACCCATGAAAGCTGCCAGAGCGCATAGGGACATTGCTTACATCCGTTATAACAGGCTCATTGTCCACCCTCCCTCCCAAAAGCCTGGAAGGGATGAGAGAGCCAAGCCTATGGGTTCTTAGCTTCAAACCCGCAAAACACACACACACTTACACACACCAACTGATTAATGAACTGCTGAATGTATATATTTTTTCCTCTTGCTTTGTTTGCTCTTTTCTATTTTATGTCTATCTCTGAAAATAGCCCATATTAATATATGTAGCCTTAGAAATAAGGTTTATGAAATCTATAACTTGCTAACATCAGATAACATTAATTGATTAGCCATTTCTGAGACTCAGTGAGATAATTAATTTGATGATACAGCAGTAGCAAGACAAGGATATAACATCTGTTGTGTATATATGCAGAGACATATCCCTGTAATGCTTAGAGAAGATCTTATGTCTTAAGTGATCTTAAGTGTTGTTGAAGTGTTGCGGTTGCAGGTTCACTTGGCACATCTAAATCCTTTTCTTTTGGGGTGTTGCTATAGGCCACCAAGTGCTCACAGTCAGTATCTAAATAATATATGTGAAATGCTTGATAGTGTATGTGATGTAAACAGAGAGGTCTACTTTCTCAAGGACCTGAATTAGCTGTCCGCTCAAGAGGAAGATTCTCACTGTAACCAGTGCCTGTTATCTGGTTCAGGTTATTAATAAACATACCAAGGTGTTTAGAAACACTACAAGAACAAGGTAATCTACATGTATTGATCACATCTTTACTAATACTGTAGAACTTTGTTCTAAAGCTGTATCCGTACCCATTGGATGCAATGATCACAATATAGTGGCTATATCCAGGAAGGCCAAAGTTCCAAAAGCTGGGCCTAAAATAGTGTATAAGATATCACAAAAAAAGATTTAGCTGTGACTCTTATGTGGATGATGTTAAAAATATTTGTTGTTCTGATGTGATTAATAAGCAGCATCCAGAAGCTGCACTTGATACATGTATGAAATTGCTTCTTCCAATTATTGATAAACATGCACCTGTTAAGAAACTGACTGTTAGAATTGTTAAGGCTCCTTGGATTGATGAGGAATTGGAAAACTGTATCATTAAAAGACATGGGGTAAAGGGAGTGGCTAATAAGTCTGGCTGCACATCTGACTGGCTGACTTACTGCAAATTGAGAAATGATGTGACTAATCTCAACAAAATGAAGAAATTGTATTATTTAGCCAAGATCAATGACATAAAGAATGATGGAAAAAACTTTGGAGTACTTTAAATTAAATTATGGGCAGAAAGACAAATTCAACTCTTTCATCAAATCAGATGGCTTATTCATCACAAAACCATTTGATGTTGCCAATTATGTTAATAATACTTCATTGGCAAAGTGGGCAAACTTAGGCAGGAAATGCAAACGATGAACAGTGAGCCATCGTACCTATATATAAAAAAAAGAATAATGAAGGAAACGTGTTGCGAGTTTGAATTTTGTAAAGTATGGAAGAGGATGAAAAATTACTGTTATCGATCAATAATGACAAACCTCCTGGCATTGACAACTTAGATGGACACTTCTACCTGTCATATCTTAGCCTAGAGGAAAGTCTTTGTCCTCAGGCCTGGAGGGAGGCCAAAGTCATTCCGCTACCAAAGAGTGGTAAAGCGGCATTTACTGGTTCTAACATTAGACACATCAGCTTGCTGCCAGCTCTTAGCAAACTGTTGGGAAAAAAATTGTGTTCAACCAAATACGACGCTACTTCTCTGTAAACGAATTAACAACAGACTTTCAACATGTTTATAGAAAAGGGCACTCAACATGTACTGCACTGACACAAATGACTGATGATTGGTTCAAATACATTGATAATAAGAAGATTGTGGGAGCTGTACTGTTAGATTTCAGTGCAGCCTTTGATATTATTGACCATAACCTGTCGTTGAGATAACTCATGTGTGCGGATGATTCAACCATATACGCATCAGCAACAGCTAATAAAACCAATAGAACCCTTAACAAAGACTTGCAGTCTGTTTTGGAATGGGTGGTCAGTAATCAACTGGTCCTGAACAGCTCTAAAACTGAGAGCATTGTATTTATTACAAGTTCTAGACTTCAGCTGAATCTGGTAATGAATCGTGTGGCTGTTGAACAAGTTGAGGAGACTAAATTACTTAGTGTTACCTTAGATTGTAAACTGTCATGGTCAAAACATATAGATTCAATGGTTGTAAAGATGAGGAGAGGTCTGTCCGTAATAAAGAGATGCTCTGCTTCTTTGACACAACACTCCACAATTAAGGTCTTGCTGGCTCTAGTTTTATATTATCTTGATTATTGTCCAGGCATATGGTCAAGTGCTGCAAAGAAAGACCTAGTTAAGCTACATACGGGCCCAGAACAGAGAGGCACATCTTGCTCTTCATTGTAATCTGAGGGCTAATATTAATACTATGCATGCCAGTCTCTCTTGGCGAAGAGTTGAGAAAAGACTTAGAAAAATGTATGTTGTGTTGGAAATTCTAAATTGTTTGCATAGTCAACTTACACACAACATTGACACACATACTTACCCCACCAGACATGCCACCAGGGGTCTTTTCACAGTCCCCAGATCCATAACAAATTCAAGGAAACGTACAGTATTATACAGAGCCATGAGTGCATGGAACTCCCTTCCGTCTTATATAGCGCAAGTGAACAGCAAACCTGGTTTGAAAAAACAAATGAAGCGACACCCCACGGCAAAACGACTCATGTGTCCTACTTGTTGTGTGTATGTACTAACATCTATGTGTAACTGATATATGCACAGGCATACTACATTTTAATGTTTTTAAATGTATGTAAATTTGATAAAGTCTTTTGTCTATAATGTCTTTTTCGTTATATGTCGGACCCCAGTAAGACTAGCTGTCACTATTGGCGTCAGCTATGGAGATCCTGTAAGGAGTGCGTAATCGGTGGCAGGGAAGTCAGAAGCAGGAGGGCAGAACTGGGTAATAGCCGGAGCAATTTAACATCAAAACCCACGGCATAAAAATAACAAGAATAATTGGGTACAAAAAACCCGTCGCGCACCAAACAATAAACAATCCCACACAAAGACATGGGGGGAACAGAGGGTTAAATACACAACAAATGATTGAGGGAATTGAAACCAGGTGTGAGGAAAAACAAGACAAAACAAATGGAAAATGAAAAGTGGACGAATGATGGCTAGACGACCGGCGACGCCGACCGCCGACCGCCGCCCGAACAAGGAGAGGACCAGACTTCGGCGGAAGTCGTGACAGATCCTAATAAGACAAATCAAAAACATGCTGACATATCTAGGCCTTTATTCTTAGGCCTGAACGAATCCACATATTGTCAGAAATGTCATATCTATAGTCATTACCTGATCAGTTATGTATTGGTATAAAAAAAGCATAATTTCAATAGATATCTGTAAGGACCGACGCTAGAGTAGAGAATCAGATACGGGGAGTCAAACATTTAATCGGAACAGACATGAAACAAGACAGGAACAGCGTCAGCACACGGGTATACAAGGACATATGACAATCAATGCTGAGGCGGGGAACAGAGCGGGGGAACAGACAGATATAGGGGAGGTAATGACAGAGGTGACTGAGTCTAGGTGAGTCCAAAATTCGCTGATGCGCGTGATGGGGGAATGCAGGTGTGCGTAATGAAAGTGGCAGGAGTGCGTAATGCTGGGGAGCCTGGCGCGCTCGAGCGCCAGAGGGGAAGAGCGGGAGCAGGCGTAACAATATCCTTACATGATATGTAATATTCATCCTCGCATGTCTGATCAACAATTGGTCTAAATCCGACTCATGAAATGTGCGGCATCCAAATTATTTTACCGGTTCAGTCGCCAAATATCATTGTGGTTCTTCACATGAAGGTAACATACAGTATCTGAACATGCATTTGTACCATATTCAATAGTAGGCTATACAAGGCACAGAAAGGCAAACGTCGTCATATTTAATCCAAGTTGCTATTTCCAAAGCACATCTCTGCTATTTCTGTTTAAAAAATGCAGCATAGGAAAAATCCAGATCTCCAATCACAACACGTTTTCTGTAAAGATGCAAATGTAGGCCAATCTT
>NC_052311.1:31872347-31877347 GCF_016432855.1 Salvelinus namaycush
CGTGTGTGTGTGTGTGTGTGCGTGTGTTGTGTGTGTTTGTCCACTAATGTGTGTGTTTGTGGGTCTGGAAGTAATCACTAAGCTATTACTGTAGCATTTAGCTACACTTGGCCTCATGAAAATCAATATTGTATTCATTTAAATTGATAACCATAAGGATATCAGATGATTCTGATGATGGAATAGCATCACATCTTATGTAACCATCCTCAGGATAGCAGCGAATAGAAAAGGAGATAGCGTGTTACTTTCTTCCCCTCGTCATCACACATGCATACACACACACATACAAACACACTGGCCGTGTTAAGTATGGCACTCCGCAGAGAGGTGTGGGAGAAACTGCCGTTGCTGAGCGCTTGCTTAACATGCACGCTTGGACAGGCCTCAGATTGGACACGGTTCTCCTCATGTTTAACAGAGCTGTGGTATTCCCTGTACGAACACTGAGCAAACGACTGGATCATGTAATGTCGTAATGTCTGTCTAAAGAGAGTGTAACATTACATTGCACGACATTACAGCAGTGTGTGTGTGTGTGTGTGCGCTGTGAGTGTGTGCGACTGCATGTCGGCGATGTGCGTGTTTGTGTGTATGCATGCTGTGGTACTAAACTGGGCTCTTATGAACAGCAAACATGGCTGCTTGATTAATATGATGATCTGTAGCCATGTGAGTGTGTTGGGCTGTAATTCATTTGGTCCTGCCTCCCCTGGGGAGAGCTAATTGAATAAGCCACGGTGTGTGCTTCTATATTCAGCCATGACACCAGAATATTGGAGCTCATTACGCTAAACAGGAAACTTCAGGGCAGAGGAGCCATTGGAGGAGGAGCCAATCACGTGAGAGGAGTGGTATTTCTTCAAATGAGGGAGACATTTAATAGATGAAGGATGAATAGATGTGTGTAGACTGTAGTCTCTGGCCTTTCTGCATGGAGAATCAGAGACGGAGTTTTTTCTCTCCATTCACCTGCAATTTGATATGATCTTCCTCAATTTGTGTAATGGTCGTCATTTTCTTTATAGTGTGTCCACTTAGATCATTGACCATGGTGAAGTGGTTGCTCCGAAATGTACAGTATTGTCTTATACACAAGCATGCACGCACGTGCACACGCACATACCCAAACACACACACACACACACGCACCCACACACACACACTGCAATCATCCCCATCTCCCAGTGTCTTTAGCTTGGTGCTAATTCCTGTGGGATGGCTGATATGTAGCATTAGGCTGATCCATACGGATTTAGCTGGAACAGAAAAGGATGGAGGGATGGAGGGATGGGGAGAGGGAGAGCGGGAGAAATGAACAGGGTCTGCTCTGGCTTAGAAAGTCATATTGGGAGTTGAAGTATTGGGTAATTCTTGCCTGTTGTTCTCGATCCCCAGTTACCAATCAGATTCAGTTCAACTGCTTGTGTAACCGTGGGCCGTATGTATTTGCATTTGCGCAACTTATGCACAGTGTTTGTGCACCGACGTACGTGCTTATATATGTGTGTCTGTGTTTGTGTCTGTGAGTTTATTTGTCTAGCGTTTGTTTGTATGGGACTAAGTCTGTGTCGAGAGACACGTTAGAACTCCTCGCACAGCTATGCAAATCAGCAGAATGAGATATGTGAAGGATGGTGATGGTTATTGTTGTTGTTGTTGTTAGCTAAGCCACGATTGGCTGCTGATGGCTCAGTGTGTGTATGTGTTTGTTTCTCTCTCTCCCAGCCTGGCATTGTACAAGCCCCCTCAGGGACACACGCAGGAGGACGCAAGGACAGCCTTCGACAGCCTCTCCAGCGACATCTTTATGTCTTTGTGTCAGGATGCGTGATGTACTGACAGTTCTTAGCGAACACACAGACACAATGGCCTAGCTAGGTGAACACACACAAACACAGGTGTGTGTGCGTGTGTGCACACAGGCTTGTATAACTAACCTTGTAGACACACACTATTCAGTCCCATTCAAAAACCTAAACCTAACCCTAACCTTTACCCGAAAAACTAACCTCAACCTCAACCCTAACTCCTAACCCTAACCCTAAAACTAACCCTAGCTCCTAATTCTAACCCTAACACTAATTCTAATCTTAACCCTACACCCCCTAGAAATAGCATTTGACCTTGTGGGGACTAACAAAAATGATCCCAGGTGGTCCCCACAAGTATAGTTAAACACGCACTCACACACAAACACACACAATGGCCCAGCTCGCTGAACACACACGATGGCCTAGCTAGCTGATCCGCAGACATTGTGACTCCGATTCCGGGTCTCAGAGATCAGAATGCATGCTAGTACAGTTGAGAGTTTTGGAGTGTGAGACAGATAGAGAGGCGAATGAGGTGAGCCCTCACCTTCCTTAAAAGGAACCACTCTCCGGCCTCTGGTTATTCTCCCTTCTCGTCCTCATGAAGAACATTAGCCTCTTGCTCTCCTCAGATCTACTGGATCCCTGTTTCCTGCTGCTCACGTGAACAGTGAAGAACGCTGCCGAGCGTAGGTCTTCAGACCCTGTAGAGAAGTTGAGTACTGACCGTAATGTTTTCGTTTCGTGTAGGAGTTCCTACACGAAAAAAAGTTTATTCTTTTTAGTGACTGTTGGTAGCTAGCTTCACAGCTACAGTAGCTTTTGAGACTCGGTTAGCCCATGTTGCAAGGCTAACTTGGGTAAATCGCTAAGAGGCAAGCTACCCTCACTCGCATAACCTACCTGCAACACGGTAGCACTGTTAGCTCCCTACTCTCTTCTGGTTTAACCTATGTTCACCCGTTGGGATAACTAGACCGATCGTCTCATTCTCAGGGCTCCTTCAGTCATGGGAGAACACTATCTGAAGGCTAACTCTGTCCCCATGTGGTTTCCTTCAGCCATCACTGAGCTAGCCACGGCACACCTTCACCACGAGGTAGCTGCTAGTTACCTAATGCCCCACTAGTGGCTATAGCATTCTACTGTGCTGATTATTGCTAGCTGTTAGCCGCAATGCTTCTAACTAGCTAGCTTATTACACTGTTTGCACAAGGTACTATTTGCTAGCCACAAGCCGCAAGGCTTCTAAGTAGCTAGTCTATGCCCTCTACATTTTGTTGTTGTTGTCTTACAACAGGTGTTACTCTGTCCCCCTAGCAATCCTTGTTCTTCACAATGGCCACTGCTAGCCCGTCCCAGGATAGCCTAGCAGTCAAACTCCCACGTTCTTGTGCTTGCAGTTCCATGATTGCGGGGAAAGATTCTCAGCCTCTATGTGGGTCTAAAGAGGAGGCTTAAACGTGCTTCTGTCTCGGCAGCCCCCCTGGCCTCTGAGCCAACAGCGACAGCTGAGGTTCAGCTCCCCGCAAACGAGCCCAGTTGAGGCGAGGCCATGGATAGCCTCGACTCCCTCCCCTCCCTGTCTGATAGTTAGGGGATGATGATGGGATTAGTCTCACGGATATCCTCCCATCTCATACAGCCTCTGTTTTAAGAAGACATACAAGCCTCAGGCCAAGTATTCAGAGCTATCAATGTGACCTCTTTTTTTTTGCCATATGTCGAAGGAGACACCGTAGAGTGGTCAACCATGATGGAGAGGTCTTGGAGCGGGCGGGCCTTCCCTGGGAGGAATAGTAGCTTTTTCTTGTCGAGGTTGAGCTTGAGCTGGTGGGCCGACATCCAAGCTGAGACATCTGCCAGTCAAGCAGAGATGTGTGTAGCCACCTGGGTGTCAGAAGGGGGGAAGGAAAAAGTGGCATCCTCATAGCAATGATAGGAGAGACCATGTGAGGATATGACAGATGGGGGGGTCATCGTCTTACAGGAGCAAGCGGCTGAGGCGATATCTTCACTCTTGACAGCCCTTATCCATGGAGCAGGGCCATGACATACCAGTTACGTAGCTGTCCTACTGACCAGGATTAGGAATACTGCACTTCAGTTGTTCTGCTCTGTCCTAAGAGAGAGCCCGCTTCCTGCATCTATTCAGACTGACTTGTTGCGGCCTGTTAGAAGCGACGTCCCTATGAGAGCTCTGGGAGACCCCATCCCAAAAGATGGTGACCATGCCGTTTGGGGTGGAAGAGCTGATACACCCAGGAAACATTGGTCTGAAGCCATATGTTTTCCCTCCTACGTTGCCTACCCTTCCCTCTTCCGTCGACGTGGAGTATGGGAATAGGGGTTTTCCCCTCATCTTCAAGCCCCTCAATGGCCAGTGACTGCTTACGACCAGTCCTGACAGTTATCTGCATGCAGGGTTTATACCCTAATGAAGCAATTCTCTATCCTCACCCAGATGCTTTATCCCTCGGTGCATAGCCGGTGAGAGAGGAAAAAATAAACAAATAAGGAGAATAGACACTTAGAAAAGGGTTTCAAATTTCTTGGAGAAGTGGTATGACTAAACAGATTGTTCCTTCCTACATTCTGTTTTCCATGATCTATGCTCCTTGCACTATTTTTGGGGATGGAGAGAAGGTGCATCGTTGTTAACGTCCTTAGCCACTTTCTCGGCCTGCAAAGATACAGTGATACAGTTTATCCATAACTGTTTTGTTATCTATAAGGGGGGCATGTCACTTTTGATAGGTTCTTCCCAGAGTAGGATCGTCGGGCTTCCATGCCCTAGCCGGCTCGAGGGGTTTCCTTTCCCTGGTTGGCTCGGAAGGCGCCCAGCCCACGTCAGGCCTCAGCCGGATCATCAGGTTTCTACAACCAGCTGGCTCGTCATGCTGCTACGCCTCAGCCGGATCATCGGGCTCCCACGCCTCAGAGGGATCGACAGGCTTTCACGCCTCAGCCAGATCGTCAGGCTCCTATGCCTCAGCCGGCTCGCCAGGCTCCCACACCTCTGCAGGGTTCGTCTGGATTTTACGCCCAGCCGGCTTGTCCAGCGCCCATGCCTCAGCCGGCTCACCAGGCTCGCCCAGGTGGGATGCCGGATGGCGCCCCTAGAGGGGGGGATACTGTCACGCCTGCTCCCGCTCTTCCCCTGTGGCGCTTGAGGGTGCCAGACTG